>NC_077230.1:423065360-423128294 GCF_027887165.1 Monodelphis domestica
AATAAACCACCCCAAAACAAAGGAAAGCAGGAGGAACATGTCTCATTGTTTTTGTTTAATTGATAGTATTTACTGATTTTATCATTTTGGAATACAAACCAGATCTTTTAACTTGAAGTGTCCAATGTCAGGCCCCAAAAGAACTGATGGAATAACTTGAAAATAAGTTAAAAAACCAAATGATCAAAGAGCTGAAAAAAATCATCAATTGGGAAAAAATTCACAGTAGAAATCAAATCCCTAAAAACTCAAATATTACCAAAGGAAGGAGAAGCACAGAAATACATTGAAGAAAACAATGATGGGATGTATAATATGGGAAAAGGAGAACCGCTAGGTTGAAAGGTGAAAAGAACTACTTAGCTAGAATGGAAAACTTGGCATAGAATTTACATGTTTTAAACTAAAAGAAGGTCTCTTTCTTCCCGACTGTGGCCAGTGTTGGTAAGGCAAAAGAGACAAATTAGAAGTCATTGGAGTAAAGGGATTATTTCTAAAGAACACCCAGGATGTGAGTGTTAAGGGAAGGGTCACACGAAGATGGGAAAGAAGCCAGGTACGAGTTTTTAGCTAAATTGAAGTAAAGGGTTGTGGATATTTAGAAAGAGAGACCTGAGGAAAGCTGTCGACCTCTTTCAGGTAAGAAGGTGGAAAACTTTGCGTGGCTATTCTTTGGGGAAATGCAGCTTGAAATTCGCAGGTCCAGCACCTTAAGAGAAGGAGAAGGAGAAGGAGAAATTGCTACTTAGGGCCACTTCTCTGAAAAGCCTCTGAGGCAGGTAGAGAAAGAAGGTTCGGGGATTGTTTCATTGGATGAAAGGAAATGATTAGATCTTTGAGAGGTGACAAATATTGATTTAGTGTTTTGAAAGGAACTAGACATAACGCTATAGAGAGCTGGGAAAATTTTAAATTAATTATTGATAAAATGGGTTCTTTTCTCTGTGAAGTGCTAACAGTAAATGGCCCTTTGGTAAAGTGTGATCTAAAGGTTCATCAGTAATTATACACCCAGATTTAATTTGCTAACAAATCTAAATTATACTGTGGCCTCATTTTAAGTGTGTTCTCCTATTGGGCTATAATTTTGCTAAATCAGTCCTCAAGATGAAAAAGATCAAATAGCAGTAATAATAAATACATTTGTTATTTGGCATTAAAAATGATAATGTGAGGAAAGGCATAGATTCAGGAAAGCCCAAGCTGAAATCCAGTCTGAGTAATTTACGAGCTGTGTGACGTCAGCTCTATCTAAAGGAGAAAAGAGGGTAATTTCTAGTTCATTTGAGCATGGTTAGTAACTGAACCACTTGGAATAATTTTCCAGTCTGTGTCTCCTTCGTTTACCCAGCCTACTCTAAGTGTGTCACTAGAATAGGAGGATAAGCATCTTTTAGGCAGATTCACGTGGGTGGCTATCAGAGAGAGATAGAGAAGTCATCAGTTGATAGAAAGTCTTGTTATCTGTGTTCAAGGATAGGGTTAGACCCTTAGCAGCAGCACATCCTTCTAAAGGGGGATTGAAGAGATTCACATGAATAATAAGTGAATATTAAGATCCACCACGTTCTGCTGTACTAAGATCTTTTTTCAAGAAATTATAGAGAAAGACATTAGTAGAGACCTGGCCGAGAAAAGCAGATCTTCCAGAGAAACTACTCTGAGAGTCAACATAGTTCCACAAGGCCTGAGGAGGGGAAGATGTATATAGTTGGAAATTCTTGAACCCCTGAAACTACATTACCCAAAATTCCTTTCTGTATTACCCAGAATGCTTTTCCTTTTGTGCACATTTGTGTCTTCATGTATTGATTATAGATTCTGAGTCTCCGCCTCACTCCTGCTTTTCCCCCTCTCTTCTCTTGTAATCAGGCTGGGTTTAAGTAAGTTTTTAGTTTAGTTCTTATTAATAAACTTTATAAAAGATAATATTTTAGTTATTGTATATCAATTTAAATCTTTATATTATGGTGACCAGAAGGGATAGAATTCTAAATAATTTTTTAAGTCCTTGAGAAAAGAATAGATAGCATAGATAAGTGTTGCAAGTACCTGCTTCTGCTGATCCGTGGTTCTTGCCCTCCCCCTCCTTCCCCATCCTCAGCACCCCTCCCCCCCTGCCTGTCTCCCACCGCCACTTCTTGCATCCATCTGCTTGAGCCAGCATTCTTCACCACTTCCTGCCAGCTGTGACTGGATCTGCTGCTGAGAGTCTGCCAATCTGAGCCATTCATTTCCCACAGAGGGCGAGACCCCCCAACCTCTTTGATCTCTTCTCTGACCCCATCTTTTCCAGCCTATCCTAGGAATTTTCAGCAAAGGAAGCAGAGTGTGGAATAGTGAAAACAAACACACTATTCATCCTCGCCCCCTCCTAGTTTCTAAGCTGAAGTCCTAAGCTGACCCTGGGCCCCTGGCTCAGAGACAGTTGCACCTCATGATTTTTTTCACAAGAAGGGGACTCCTCCTCATTTCTTTTGAGGAAAAATAAACCAAAAAATCAGTAGATTTAAAGTCAATTTTGAGAAATAAGCCTGTTTTTTTCCTTCACTCTCCTGACTCAAGTCATCAGGTATTTTTTTTTAAAGCCAGTCCTTTATATGCAAATACCCTATTGTCCTCCCTAGTACTTTTACCCTTGTTTCTATTTACTCTGTGAACAAACTCCTTTCATGGTCTTTTTCAGGAAAAATGCTCTTGCAAAACATGCTTGAAACCCTGCAGTTTATAGAGCTAACTAGTGCATATTAGCTCTGCTTGATTTTTTTACTAGCAGTTTGTATTTTTACTGGCTATTTACCATTCTGTTTCCTCCTCCTCAAGAATATGCAACAGGCTACTTTGCTTAAACTACTTGAATTGCAGACCAAACTGAAATATTTTGACAAAGTTTTGAAAATCTTAAATACTATCAACCTGCAGAATGGAGATTCTGCTCAGTGTTTGTATGACAAAACCTAGAGGGGCAACAAAAGAAACCTAAATGGATGATAAATACTGGGGGAGGGGAAGGAAATTCCCCACCTTAACAGTGAAGAAGTCTATTTGGATTAGAGAAAAGGATTTTTGACTTCACTGCTGATTGCTTTAAGGTTTACATTTTTGTTAAGTTTATTTATATTAATCTAATCAATATTTTCTATTAAACTGAATCATTTTAAGCTACCATGTTTTGCCTATATTGATCTTTAATTTGTACCTTTGCCTATGATTGTTCTGAAAAACATATTGTATACACCTATGAACTGAACATCTTGTTCAAATCTTTTCACTAGATCAAAATCACTTGATGCCTTAAAAGTCTTTTCTGCCTTTTTGCCTTTGTTAATTGTTACATAGATGAGGATGGATGGATTTCATCAAAACTGGTCACAATTGTATACAACCTTTGGAGAACTTAATGAGCTAAGAATTTAAAGTAATTTTAATGGGTCTTCAGAAATAATTTTAGATAACTAGTAGTTTCTGAATAGAATGTTGAATTAAAGGTACAGAACCAAATATAAATTCCTACCAAACGTTTATATAAAGCAGGAAGCCAAAAAGAGCTTCTATGCATGCATAATAATTTAACTCTTCAGTTTAATTTACTTCCACCAGAACAAGCTAGAATTCTTGGTGATGTCTGAGACCCCAAAAGGTTTCCTCAACAATATAGAGGTTTGGGTTTTTTCTAGACTCTTCTGCCAAATTTTGAAATAATGGCAGTAATAGACTTTGTTAAAAATATCTTTGTCAAGGTTAAAAGATTTGCTATACTGTAGAATTTGTGATAAGTAACTATCAATTCATAGGGTTTTTTTTTAAACCCTCACCTTCCATCTTGGAGTCAATACTGTGTATTGGCTCCAAGGCAGAAGAGTGGTAAGGGCTAGGCAATGGGGGTTAAGTGACTTGCCCAGGGTCACACAGCTAGGAAGTGGCTGAAGCCAGATTTGAACCTAGGACCTCCCATCTCTAGGCCTGGTTCTCAATCCACTGAGCTACCCAGCTGCCCCCCCAGTTCATAGGTTTTTAAATGTTTTACAGCAAGTGGCTATTTATAAACTCATGTGAATCCTATATAATGGGTTTCTTTGCTATTATCATTAACTGAGCTATTATGAATTTGGGAGATTTTGGTACTGTCTTTGAATGTGCGTTCTACTGTATTACTGTTTTATTGTGAAACTCATTTGCACTCACATAGTGATTCTTAGTCAAGTTAAAAAGGAAATGGATCTCAATTTTTGGTGAGAAACCTTTGTATTCTATCTTTCCTTGGCCGACACAGTGTGTCACTGATTGTAAGCTTTGTATTTTTTATTTAAAAATTTTTTTCTTGTTTTTCCTTGCATGTGCAATATAGTATTTGAGTTTTATTTTTTCTCTCCTTTTTGTATTTGAAGCACATGTCACCAGTATTGAGAAGATTTTTCTTTAACTTCTTTATTTTTGTAAGGGTAAATTTAGGGTTGAGGAATTCACATTTTGTAGTAATATAAATTTAAAATATAGTTGTTCTGATATTAATGCATACCCCAAAAGCTTTAGACTATAGAATAATGCCATTGATTGTTTAAAAAATTATGAGACTTTTCTTAATGATTCTATTTGATTCCAAGAGAAGGGAATACAAAAAGAAACACTGCACAGTGTCAAAGAAGCACAAAGCCAAACTGAAAAGTGCCATTTGAGCACAAAGGTCAAAGACACCAACTCCCAGTCGGATTGATGTAATTTTCAGCCAAGACAAGAGGACTTGAACTTGCTTTGGGTTTGAGGTTGCAGCTGTTTTGACATATGCCAGAGGCAGGACTTCCCTGAACCCCATCCAACCACCTCACTTTAGCTCTTACCTGGCTCCCATAATCTAGTCCCTTTTCTACCTTTCAAGTGTGGCAAACTTTCTGTAATTCTGGCTACTGATTGGGTGAGTGCATAATTGCTTAAATATTTTAATTGGGCTCTGATTGAAGGATGTGATATAAGTTTATTTTTCCTTAACTTAGATTTTTTGGAAATAAGACTTGATATTTTATATTTCAGCCACAAGTTATTTTTCTCTTCTATTTGGATTTTTTTGATGTTTTTCAATTTCTTTTGCAAATTGATTCATATACCTCATAACTTAGCCATGCATCCCTGAGTAATCCCTGTGTTTGTTATTATTCTCCTCAGGGAGGGACTATGTTATTGTTGTGAATTTGTATTTGAATTTGAGCCTAATTTAGAACAAGATACTAACTCCCTGAATCCAGAAAGTGAACTGTTTTGGAGAAGGCACCATTAAGATGCCTGTAGAGACCACACACTGCACCAGAACTGAACTTTGGGGGTTGGATGTACTGGTTTTGAACATATATTCTTCTCCCAAAGGGGACTGCCCCCAAATTGGTTTTTTGTCAACCTAGCAATCATTGGTTTTGCTCTTTTCCTCTTCTATTTTTCCTTTTGTCCACAAATTATTCCAATTTACAATTTAGTTATGTTTCCATGATCCTTTTGGGGAGACTGGTCTCCCAATAAGATCACAGGGGAAATTGTATAGTTGGGAATTCTGGAAGCCCTAAAACTATAATAATAGGAATTCCTTTCTGTATTACCTAGAATGTTTTTCCCTTTGTGCATGTTTGCATCTTCACATATTGGTTATAAGTTCTGAGACTCTGCCTCACTTCTGCTCTTTTTTTCCCTCTTTTCTCTTGTGACTGGGCTAGGTTTAGGTAGCTTTTTACTTTAGTTGTTATTAAAAAATTTTATAAAATATAATACTTTAGTTATTGTATATCAATTTTAATCTTTACAGATGACACCAATAGAAAAGACACCAGAGATCAGATAGCTGCATCATGGGACTCTGGTTCCTTGTATATAATAGACTGAACAGTAGGGGTTAGGCTACCCATTTCTTTAATTTCTTCCCCTTGTACCATTATTTTGTTTGACTATATGACCTTTTTGCCATAGGGAAGTGCCATCAAATGGCTCTTTGTCAATGCATCCATCATTTTTCAACATCATGTTAAAAAAACACCACCACCCATGTCTTATAGGTAAATTGTCCTTGAAATGTATTATACCAAAGGGAGCGGGGTGGCTCAGTAGATTGAAAGCCAAGCCTAGAGATGGGAGAAGCTGGGTTCAAATCTGGCCTAGCCATTTGACCCTGGCAAATCACTTAAACACCAATAACTATCTCTTACCTCTCTTCTGACTTGGAATAAATATATATTGTTGAATTAAGATGGAAGGTAAGAGTTTATTTGAAAAAAAAAAGAAGGAAATGCTTCTTTTTTTTCAGATCCTTTTGTATCATGATGAATTAGTCCTGAAGCTTATAATCATCATGCTCATTAGTAAATAATTAAGGAGAATGTCTCTCAGGGTATCAGAGAATGGAATGATAAGATTTATTTTAACATGGAATTATTACTATTTCTAAGTTTTAAATTGGGCCTCAGATTTGTCCTCCAAACCTCTTTCCTCATTCTTTTGTTCCTAAAAAATCCAAAGGATACTTTTCACATATCCTACCCCAGAGCATCTTCTAAATTAGGGCAATTGAAAAGGGCAATTGTGGGTCCTACCTCGTCAAACAAAACAAAGCCGTTTAGGCCAGGTATGATTGTGAGCAGAAGGACAGGGCCCTTGAGTGCCACTTTGGGTGTATAGACAATGTCACTCAACCACACATGATCTGATTTCTTCTTCTAGACGTTGGAATCATAGGACAAAGCATGTGATTTCCCACCATTATCAAGGAACTGGGACAATACTGAGAACATGTAGGACCACCTCCTCATTAGCTATTCACCAATTAGAAATTTCTTGGATTGTCTAGGGGGAGGGCTAAAGAATGAGCTTCCAAATTGTATTTAATAACTCCAGAAGTTGAGAGATTACTGACCAGTTAATTTATTGGTTATTTTTAGCCAGATCAATACATCAATTCTCTTATCCAGAATCCAGCCTCTCAGATTTTTAAATCACCACATAAGCCTGCTCCGAAGACTGCTGGGGGTTCCGTGGGTGTGCCTGAAGGGGATTCAGTTGCCTGTGCATCAATCTGTCTGTCCCCTTCTCGTCAGAGGATCTGAGTATTTAGTCTGTAACACTTTATAAGGTCACTCCATGAACTTGATTTAGAAAGGGTCTACTCTATTGGTAGGCAAGGCATGGAAAGGGAGAAATGAATTAATAAACTGGTGTGATTGAGGACAGAAATCAGGAATTAGACCTGGACAGGACCTTAGACATCACTGAATCAAATGACCTAAATTTACAGAAATGTAAACTGAGAGAGGCCCAGTCAAGTTAACACATGGGACCAATATTTTTTTTTTTATCAATGGCATCATTTGAATCTAGATCTTCTGGCTCCAAACCCAGGGAGGGAATTTCCTACTAAACCTTTGAAGCCTGACAGTTTTGCCCCCAAACACCTCTGGGAGGAAGGTGGTATCCTGGTAAACACAAGCTAAAGAAGTAAATGGCCTGTCTATGGTCACACAGTTAGTAAACCTTATAGCTGGGATCAAATCCAGGTCTCCTCTGACTACAAAAACTTCTGTTGCCCCTTAAGTAATTACTTACCTCTGGGACTGGACTTGGAGATGTGGAATGATGGCCTGAGAGGCTACTTCATCATCTGCCCCTGGCTCAGGAAAGCTCCCCCTGGACAGGTTTTCAGAGACTGTCCCTGAGAGAAGCCCACTGAGATAGGTCTCCTTCCTCCTGATCCTTTTGCTGATTCCCTGGGCTATATCTGGGTCAGAATCCCCCAAGATCCCTCTCCTCCCCCAGGCTCCAGCACAATGGCTATCTCACCTGCGATTAGGAGCACCTTCCAGGAGCTGCCCATAATGTGAGGAGCTTTTGAGGGGCTCTCTATTAGCCTATGCTTCCCTCTGCATATGACCGCCTTCTCCTTCCCAGGAAGCTCCATCTTTCCCTTTTCAGGTCTGTCTTCCCTGTACAGAAATGTCTACTCTGGAGGTGTCCATGCTGCTGTCCAGGCTGTCTTGAGTCTCCAGATCTGTCCCTGTTCTTCTTCCTCCTTAAAAGGACTAAGGCTTCTCTCTGCAGGGCCGGAGCAGCTCTTAGCAAGAATCTCTCAAGCCCCACAGGTCAGGAATTTAGCCTCTGACTTTCTCCTCCGTCCTCTCTCTTCTTCTTTCTTTCTCTCCTATCTGCTGTGGTTTCATGCCTGTCCCAGCAAGCCCCTCCCCTACACAGATCCCTCCCACTGTCCATGGAGAAGGGGTTTTGTCCCCAAAGGGAACATGAGTCACTCAACATAATCTACTTTGGTCTTCTGAGGCCTGATCTCCTTCCTTATTTTCCTCCGGAAACAGACTGTTTAGCCCCTTAAATGAGTGTAGGGAATATTAGGTAAAGTCGAGGTGCTTGGATCGTTATTTGGGTTTCTCAAACCCAGGCTACTGAGCATCTCCTCCTTTATCCAGCCAGGTCAGAGTGCCCTGACCTTTTCTCAGGTGTTTTACTGGGGCTTCTGGGAGGGTCCAGCAGAACTAGGGAGAGGGAACTGAAGGTCGAGTAGCCTCCACTGAGTGGGAGCAGATAGAGACCACTTTCCTCCCCTCCACACCCCACTCCTGTTTCTAAGTGACTCAGTGGATTGAGGGCTGCCTGGAGCTAAGAAAATGGAAAAGTCTTTGCTTCCTTATTTTTGGTGGGCAGGATGTAATATAGGCTTTTCATAGTACCTCCCCATCCCAAACAAATGTCAGAGTCTGGAGAGGGAAAAGATGGAGAGGCAGAAAGGGGTGTCTGGACACTGTGGTATGTTAACTTGGAAATAACACAGACCTATTAAATAGTCAGAAAAAACCAAGTCTTTAGGGATAAGTCCAATTTGGTCCTTTACTCAGAATCAGTGCCACAGCCTTTTCAGGGTATAAACCCTGGAGTCTGGGGATGTTATCCCTGGGAGTGCCACAATGTTGATGACAACTCCGAGGAACAAAAGAACTTGGGGAACCTCTATACCATTTGGGAAATCCAGGGGCAGGGAAAGATGATTGACATCACTATAGCTACAAAGAAAATGGGAGTGTACAAACTACACTGACAGGATACAATCAAGCTTGGAAAAGGAATCATAGCTAGAGCCTAGGGTATAAGAGAAGGGGCTGCTTACAATGGATACTAAAGGATGGTTCCTGCTGTGACAAGGAAATCACTTTAAAAGACTGATATATATTAATTTAAGGTCACCAAGGAATTCAGCTATGTAATTCCTAAATGAAAACTCAAGTCAGCAGTCAACCTTTTATGGAGTTTTTAATTACAAACAGGAGGAAGAAAGGTGAGAGAGAGAGAGAGAGAGAGAGAGAGAGAGAGAGAGAGAGAGAGAGAGAGAGAGAGAGAGAGGGAGAGAGAGGGAGAGAGAGAGAGAAAGGGGAGAGAAGGGAGTAGGGCTTAAATACCCCCTCTGTTTAAGCCCTTAGATAGCTGAGGCAAAGAAAAGAGATCAGTCCCTATCACTCACGTGACCAAAATGGAGAAACAGTCTCAGGGGCCTCCACCTCCAGCCTCCTTCAGAGCCAAACTTCTCAGAGCACAATCTCTCAGAGCAAAACCTCTCCAACCCCTCAATCCTCAGACCCCGCTATCTTTAAAGAAACCATCTCAGTTCCTTCCCCTCAGTTCTCACATCTACCAATCACTGTCCATGTCTTCCCTGTGCCAATGGTGGCTCTAGCTTAACCCAGGACCACCCAGAGGTCTGTCCCTTTGCACATGTCTGTTGAAGGTCATATTCTCAAATAATTAAATCTTGATCCTTTGCTGCAGCCCTTCCTAAATCCTTTTACTCTGAGTAGGGTGGAGATTGTATTTTCCAAGTCCTGGTTCTGTTATTCCAAGTATCTCTATTGTATTAATTCTAAAATCAATCATGACTCAAAGAACTTCCTGTTCTATGCTTAAGCATAGGTCAAAGCCCTTTCCATTGTTTAGCAAAAGGTTTCTGTCCTAAAGTAGTCTTAGGTAGGGAGGAGAAGGATCCTCCCATGCCAAGGGGGTTCACATTCCAATAGAGTTCTTTACTATGAGTAGGAAATTTTTCCAGTATGAGATTTCCCAATGGGGAAATTTCCAACATTCATAAGTCTAAGAAATTTTAAGGTTTACACTGCTCAGGTGTGGATCTTCTTGGGAAAGTTTCTAATACAATAGGGGGGACTACCTAAAACAAAGAGGGTCCTTAGCATATGCTTATCTCACCCAACTGGGATTGTCATTTCCCTGAGGGCCCCCCACTCAGCCTGAAACTTCTAACTTGGGATTCCCTTCAGGGTAGATTCCCATGGGAAAGGGAACAAGTACAAGCTTTGGGGTCTCCTATCTACAAGCTAGTCCTGAAAATTGGGGTTTATCAGTTCTCACTAGGTAACAAGTTTGGGATTCCTAGATTCCATGTTGACAGGTACAATCCAATGTAATGGACTTCTCTATTAGCAGCAATGCAAGGATCCAGGACAATTCTGAGGGACTTATGAGAAAGAGCACTATCCACATCCAGAGAAAGAACTGTGGGAGCTGAAAACAGAAGAAAAACAACTGCTTGATCGTTTTGGGTCAATGGGGATATAATTGGGGATATTGACTCTAAAGGATCACCCTGGTGCAAATATCAATAATATGGAAATAGATATTGATCAATGACACATGTAAAATCCAGTGGAATTGCACATTGGCTACAGGAGAGGGGTTGGGGGAGGGCAGGGAAAGAATATGAATCTAATAACTTAGAAAAAGATTCTAATTTAATTAAATAAATTTTTAAAAATAGAAAGGGGTACATGGAGAGGGAGATAGCAATCTATTGAAAGAAAGATGGGGGAAAGCTGCCATTGTGACATGGGCATTGTAACCCCAGAAACCCAGGGGAACTATTATCAAGGAAACTCCCTTGCCCTTGCATCCTCATGACTCTGAACTTAGAAACACCCAATGACCCCCCCCCCCCAAGGTCCTGAGATGTTTATCCTCCTTAATTGTCCTCTAGATGGAAGATGGACAAAGAGATGAATCTTTATGCCTTCAGGCAGACCCCAGTCAGATGACCACCCCACCCCACCAAATGCCTGAGGGACTAACATTCTGGTCATGTCCACACCAGGACATAGCATCTGTTGTAAAGAGTATAAAATCCCCAGAACTGATGTCATCTGGGGGACAGCTTTTCCACCCATGCTGTCCTCCCAGGAACTGCTCCCCATCTTGCTGTCCCACCTTGTTATCCTCCTGGCCATTCTCAACATTACTTTCTAAATTAATAAATTTCTCTTTTTGTTTTTAAACTAAGTTTTGGAGTCTTGCATTGTAATACCATCCTCTACTTACAATTGAAATTTTTTTTCAGCCTGAGGTCAAGCCAGATAGGGACTAGCCAACCCAATTAAGATAAAGGGAAAAGCATGCTTGCAGGCCTCTCCTATTAGGAAGAGATCTAGGCTAAGCAGCCTGTGAGAAAATTCAGTTGGATTTTTTGTTTCTTTTCTCTCATGTTAAATAGCTGAGCAACATCAAGGGAAAAAATGATGAGGAAATTGGTGTTTTGTTACCCTAAATTCTAACACCAGATGGCAATTGGACATATTTTATGGACAGAATCTCTGTACCTTTTAGATTTATTCTCTCACCATGATCCCACTTCTCCAAACTCTACTCTTCACTTGGATTTTAAGGCCAGGGCCCACCGAGAAATCCAGGCGGAGATGGGGAAAAGGAAACTGGGAAGTTATCAGTTCACTGATCAGATCTGCCTTCTCCTACTGCAAGGAGGTAGAGGGTTGATTCTGAACAGAGAGACAACTGGTGAGAAAGACCTATTTTGGCGATCTTTAAAAATGTCTTACGCTCTTAAAACTAAGGGTTTTTTTTCAACTTGTAGAACAACCTATTAATTATCTTCTGTTTTGAGGTAAACAGGGAGAGATAAGAAGACCTGATAAATCTCCTTTCCCTGTCTGCTAGCCAGAAGGAAGTAATGCTTTCTGCCTATTAGAGGTATTTATTGGTATTTTATTTCAAAATTGTCATCATGTATGTATGTGGGTTTAGAAAATAACACATCCTAATTTTAATTTTGTCAGACAGTGAAATTTCAGTGTGTATAGAAAAGCCACAGATCGGTTTTGTAAAATAGGTTTTTTAGCAGTATAGTCTGATATATATATATCTATATATAGATATATATATCTAGATATAGATATAGATATATATACACATATATATATAGTATAGTCAAGAAGACTGTATTCCATCCTTATCTACTTTTCTATCATAAGAGGTTTAAAGAGAAAAAAAATGGGTTTAAGTGTTTAAACTTACCAAAAATGGGTTTTTGTTTAAAATTATTAAATGGTTTTCTTCTCAATGGTTTTCATCCCAGGGTATTAAAGTTGGACTAATTTTATTATTACACTTAACTTCTTGGTCTTGAAAATAGATAATCAGCCTGCTTGTCAAAAGGCTTCCTTTAAGGTTTATGGTCCTCAAAAAAAGTTTCAAATCTCTAAATTTAAAATAGCTTCCCATAACAATTAGACTCATAATCTATCTTGGAAGGAGAAGCCAGGAGAGGAGGAAAGGTCACTGGGTCAAGATTGTGGGACAGAGGGGGCAGCTGGGTGGCTCAGTGGATGAAGAGCCAGGCTTAGAAATGGAAGGTCCAGGGTTCAAATCTGGCCTCAGACACTTCCCAGCTGTGTGACCCTGGGCAAGTCACTTGACCCCCATTGCCTAGCCCTTACCACTCTTCTGCCTTGGAGCCAATACACAGTATTGACTCCAAGACAGAAGGTAGGGCTTTAAGAAAAAAAAAAAAGATTGTGGGACAGAACGTGAGAACAGAACTACAGGTGAAGAAGTTGATTCTGGGAAATAGAAGGTAATCTTTGCTCAAGTTAAAGAGATCAGAGAGGAACAAGAAGTTTAGAGGCCTGAGGAGGAGACATAAAGCCCAAAGTCATATCTGTAACAGTTAAAATTTAGGGGAGATGGGGAGACTGAGGCAGGTAGAAATTAGTTTCTCTCTGCAAGAAGTATTATTTTTTTTAGAGGTTTATTGAAGATTAAAGATTAAAGAATATACAAGTAAGAAACATGTGCCTAGGCCAGAGGCCTAGACAAAATAACCTCACATCACGCAAGAGACGCTCCTGCTGCAAAACGGAAGTCCAAAAAGAGCCAAGAGAGAGCCTCAAAAGCCTTTGAATCAGCTTAAATTCCTTCTCAATCTCGGCCCAGGTGAGATTACAAGGCATTCTGGGGAAGTGGAGCAAAGGCTCATGGGGATTGTAGTCCTGTAATCGAGTCTATTTTTTACATATCCAAGGACAGGTTCTGAAGGGACATTTACAGATAAGGGACATTTGTTTGAGAAAGACATTTCCACATGTCTGTTCTTTGTTCAATTCTAGCAAACAGGACTTTCTGGAGAAGAATTGTTCAGTGCAGTCAAGCACAGTAAGTAAAGGAACCAACCAAGGAAAACTACATTTCTGGAGGGCTTTAGGACATGTGGCTCCCATCACAGACTATTTTTGACTCTTCAAGGGGAAGGTATGCGCTATCTATCCTTCCAAAGAGGATTAATGCCCTACTATTTTCTTTACCCATCGAGACTGATACAATGGAGTACCTCCAGTTGTCCTTCACTACACTCAATTTAAACAGAATTTATTAGTCTGTATTGTAATGATCATTGTAATGTAAGTGTAATTAGCTTAATTAAGAACAGAGTGTAGTCAGATGTAGGGATTATGAAAGTGATTTGAGGCTTCCTAGGATTGCTTTAAGATTTGTCATGGAATTCTGATGAGTTCAGAGAGGGAGAATTTTGTAGTGTGCATTGAGAGTGTCAGTTGTATATATGGAGATTTTGAAGCCTAGACTTCAACCCCCAGAAGTCCTTCGTATTTCCCAGAATTCCCAATAATCTCACCTGAGTCTCCACATCGATGAGATCACAATTGGTATTTAGCTGGAAGTAATGCCTTCTATGCTCTCTTTGCTTCCATTGCAATATGTAGCAAGGGTTGCAAGTAAGCTAAGTGCAGGGATTTTGAATGGGCTAACCAGCCACGCGCACGTGGTTTTTATTTTTTATCCTTGATTTCTAATAATCCTTAATAAACCTCATAAAATATAATATTTTATTACTAATTTAATTTTTATACAGTTCAGAAACTGACACCACTTCTGGAACAGAGACTCAGAGGCTGTTTGTCCCTGGCTTTCCCTCTGATCAGCCTTGGAAATTTGTGAAAGATGTGAAGCATCTTGATTTTGAAGAAGTTGGAAAGCAGGAGAGTTCCCAAGCAGTTCTTCAGAACTCCTCTGGTGGTGCCAAAGGGCAACTTGGAGAAGAGCTTGCTCCTCAGACAGACAGAGAAGGCAAAAGAAGTGTGGCACATTAAACATCAAGCTCATACATTTTTGAAAATCAGTAGAATTTATAATTTAGTTAGACAGTATAGATTCATGATGGCAAACCTATAAGCCATTTTTGATGACATGTGGCTACATGTGGGGAGGGCTGCTCAGGCACTGGCCATGGGGGCAAGGGAAAAGTGGTGGGCTGTGCATGCCAAGTGGCTGGGGCACATGGGGTTCCCATGGGGGTGGAGAGAGGGAGAGAGCACAGCATGGGCAGGCAGGGTGGCAGTGGCAGCCACTACTCTCTCACTGCCCTCAAGCCAGCCAACTGGGGAGGGGTGGGGCCAGGCCAGACTTGTGGAAGCCTGGGTGGGGCTCCAGCCCACATGCAACAGACACTTTTAGCACCCTGAAAAATAGCAATGACTTCACTCACACTTTTTCCCTCTACATACTTTTTTGAGACCTTATTCTCAGTGTTAAATAATTTCAAAACCAAAAAAAGAAACAGATTGACAGATGAAGATAGTAATGCTTGCTTGGGCTTGATGTGTACAAAATACCAACCTTCAATTGAAGATTTAGCCAATGAAATTCAGCAACAAAAAAGTCACTAATAGACGGGTTAGTAAAAGAATTTCCCCCTCCCCCTCACTTATCTTAGTTTGTGGCACCCACACAAGTTAAATAATATCAAGACCAACAAAAGAAACCAAGTGTCATATGAACAAAGAAGTCACTAAGCAGGTAAGTTAAATAATTAGTTTTTGGTTTATTAAATACAGTTATATATTACAAATATACACTTTTGTTATTTAAACAATAAATATCATTAAATTATGTTTTTTTTTTCTTTAAGTGAATCACCACCCAAATTGTACTCAGTTTTTTGGTGAATTTTGATACACCAAGCTCAAAAGGTTGCCCATAACTGGTATAGATAGATTAAGGAGGATTCCCATTTAGTGATCAAGAAGTCTTCCCTCATGGGAAAGGTTTGTGGGGTATAGATTAGAATTATTCGTTATAGGGTATATTTCTTATCAATACTTCTTTTCCTTTGCACTAAGCCTGCTTTCTTAAAGTCAAAGATTTGAAGCTTTAAAACCCATTGTCTACTGATCCCATCCTGAAATCATTATATTTCAAAACATCAGAACCCTAGATAAGAGACAATCTGAAATTGTTCAGGCTAGATAGTTCCCTTGACAGGCTCTGTCTCCTCACCTTCACTTTCTGTCTTTCCTGACTGCTTTCAAGTCCCAGCTGAATAACACCACCCCATGCCACAAGAAACCTCTACTAGTCCCCCCTAATTCTCATGCCTTCCCTCCATTAATTATCTCATTTTTATCTTGTCTACCTCTTGTTCTTATCTAGTTGCTTGCAAGTCATCTCCTCCTATACAAGATAAGCTCCTTGAAGATAAAGAATGTCTTTTGCTTCTCTTTGGATCCCCAGATCTTAGCACATAATATGCATTTAATGAATGATTATTGACTGACTTTCTATTGGGAACATTGAGAGGAGGAACTTCTCCCATGATGCCCTGAACAGTTTTCTGGGAAAGTGAGGGTGAGAAAGGGTAGAAGTCAGTCCTTCATGGAATTCTATCCCTACAGATGCCAAGGAAATTTGCTCTCAGGGTTTCTCTCCTCCCAGGTGAACACACCAGCTAGAGATGCTTTCTGGCCCTGAGCCTTAGGCACTGATATATCTGAGGTGTTGGATAGTCACTTGAGACTAGATGAGCTAGAGAGTGTCCAAAGGAAAGTAAAAAGAGGGATAGGCATTCTCTAGTATTGTGAAGTTATCTGATTTGGGATAACCTGGAGAAGAGAACTTTTAGAGGGGGATGAAATGGGAAGTGGAGACCTGATAACTGCCTTTGGATGGAGGTCATATGGAGGAGGGGTTTTATTTATTCTGCTGGTCCCCAGAGGGCACAATTATAGCCAAAGAGGGGACTTTGTAGAAGGGCAAATTGAATTGGGGTGACTTGGTGGCACAGGGGATAGAGTGATGGGTCTGGAGTCAGGAAGACTCACCTTCCCTCCCTTGGTCCCTTTTGGGAAATGTAGGCTGAGAGAAAGTATGACTCATCTCTTATAAATGTATCCATTAAAGCCAAATGGTATTGGTTAAGAAATTGAAAACCCTGAAATCAGCTAGCCCTCTATAAGGTATGGTGAGGATTTGAGAAAGAAGGCCATGGTAGGACTTTATAGACAATGCTTGGCAGCTCCAGTGGATCTTATTATTCCTGATGTGGCAGTTACTAGTGTTGGAAGTTGAGAAAGACCTGAGTTCAAGTCCTGCAGCAGAAGATTACTATCCATGTGACTTGTGTGTGTCTTTGGCTAGAGGGAGAAAAAGCTATAACAAGACTCTAAAGTAATAGTCTCTGCTCTGGTGCTTTAAGGAGGGATGATATGAGCTGTGGACAACAGATCATAGAGAGAGTAAAGTAGAAGCCAAGATACTGTCACTAGGAGAGGACACCTCCCATTACACATTATGGGATAGAGTGGAAAGATTCTTGGATTTTGAGCCTCGGGATCAAATCCTGACCTCCTCCTAGCTGTGTTAACTTAGCCAAGTCCTGTCCCCTGTCTAGGTCTCAGCCTTCTCATTTGTAAACAAGAGATTGAACTCAAGGATAGGACTTTTTCCTAGGCTAAGTCAAGGATTCCATCATCACTCCATGGCTAGAATTTTCTTCCTTTCTTTGTACCCCTCTAACCTACCCATGATCTCCCTGTGAAAATAATCTGAATTGTGGGTAGACATGCTCATGTCTCTTCTCTGCTCAAAGACCTTCAGGAGCTAACTATTACCTCATATTTCAGGGTCAAAGTCCTCTAGCTGATATTCAAGTCCCTCCACCCCCTTGAGTCTTCCTGCCCCTGCAGCTATATCTCAGACTACTCTTTCCTGGTCATGTCATATACTCTGAGCAAACCAAGTGACTGCCTGCCTCTGGGACATGTACCCTGCTCTGCTACCTCCAAACCTTCCATCATGATTCCTAGGATCAGAGGGTAACAGACTCCTGGCTGGTAGAGACCTCAGAGAGCATCTGGATTTCTGGCTCTTCATCTATAATTTTTCTTATGGATCCTGTGGGCAGGCAGCCTGAAGAAGTCCATAGATGCCTTCTCAGAGTCATGATTTTTAAATTAAAAAAATGAAATATAAAGGATCCCAGAGGAAACCAAAAAGATGCTTGTTTTGACCATCCATGTTCATGGCCCCCATGAAATTTAAGAAGCTCTGATTTAGCCCAATACCCTCAGTGTTGAAGGAAAAAGCTGAGGCCCATAGTTGTGACATTTCTGTGACCAAATGGATGGCAATTAGCAGAGCTGGATTTGGATGGAGGCCTCCTGGCTCCAACTTCATTCCTATTCCTCCTCTTAGAAAGTTGTTCAAGGCTCATTAATTGACCAGTCCATTATTACAGAAGAGGTAAATGTTAGAGGCAGGACTTGATCTTGGGTCTTCCTTTGCCAGAATCCATTGGTCTTTCACCATACAACAGGTAGAAGCTAAGGGTGAAAGTAGAGTAGTTACTAGGTATGATGGGGGAGAGGTCCTCAGTAGCAGGGATTGGCATCTTGCCAGGTGAGGCAAACCAAATGTATTGCCCAGAGGGGGTGGGTGAAAGGCAAGTCAGGGTGATGGTTAGGCCTGTGGAACATGCTACAACACCTATCTCTTCTCCTCTCTTAATTGTCCTGGCCTCTTGCCACAAAAAGTGCCACAGGATTACCTCAGGATACACAGTGAGTGCTCAAAGGATGATGCACCAAGTTATTCAGTTAGGAGGAAGTGACCGGTGCAGATCTTCGGTAACAGACTCATCCTTGGGTCTATCCCTGGGGATGTCAGGATTATTCTGTCCTCGATTCAGTTGAGCAAGTTGTAATGGCAGGGTGGTAAGGGGGTAAGGGCAGTCAGTGGTCAGTCTCTTCCAGAAACAGAATGCAGAAGCAAGATGTTTATCACAACTGTCGATCGCAGAACTGATTTGAACAGGTTCAAGCTGCTTCAGGCAGAGTTTGTGGTGAACAGCTCAGTAGGGTCAGTCAAAAGCCACAGTGAGGGGTTCTGGGAGTGAGCAAGACCTTTTTTTTTTTTTTAACCCTTACCTTCTAGCTTGGAACCAATAGTGTGTATTGGTTCCAAGACAGAAGAGTGGTAAGGGCTAGGCAATGGGACTTAAGTGACTTTGAGCAAGACTTTTTAAGGAAGTTTTCTTGGGTCTTCTGCATTCTCACCCTGGGGATATGGTAACTCCAGGAAAACAGACACATTAGCTTCAGGGATGGTCTCATATTAACATTACCTACATGAGCTAGCCCCAAGAGAAGTTATTCACTGATCTCCAGTAATCAATCCTTCACCATGCTGTTATCTTGACTAATTAGACTAAACTCCTTTTAATTCTTTTTCTTTTGCTCATGAATTAGGGTGAAAGCCCAAAGGAAGAAATGTCTTCTCAACAGTATATTATCAAGGCATGCAGCTTGTCTGACAAGAGAGAAATCATCTCATAAGTTGATATTGTGCCATCCAGATAATGGGCCCATTTGATGACTTCAGGGAACTGAAACAGTCTGAGATCATGGAGTCTCTATGCCATGGCAGTTCCTTGGACTATGTAAATAGCCCTGATGCAGAGCATGGAAGGTCCTCTGCTCACTCTTCCATGTAGATGAAAATTGGTGCTGGGCTTCTGGATCCAAAGCCATTAGCCCAGATGAGTGCTTCATAGTATGCTCCTAGATGGCTTGCCAGGTGTTCCAGGATATCTGAAATGTTTGGCACAGCAACATGGGTAGGGGCACTGATTTGTGTTTTCATAGAAAATGTCTCTGACAAAGGCCTCCTTTCTCAAATACACACAGAACTGAGTCATATTGATAAGAATGAAAAAAATTTCCCAGTTGACAAATGGTCAAAGGAAGAGGAAATTCTCAGAGGATGAAATGAGAAATCTCTGTAATTTTATGGGAAAAAAATGCTCCACGTCACTATTAATTCAAGAAATGCAAATTGAAACAACTCTGAGATGCCCTCTCACATCTGTCAGACTAATATGACAAAAAGGGAAATGATGAATTCTGAAGGGAATGTGGTAAAAATGGGGACACGCATGCTGTTGGTGGAGCTGTGAACTGATGTAACCATTCTAGAGAGCAATGTGGAAACATGCCCAAAGGTTCAAAGAAATGCTGTGGCCTTTGGCCAGCAACACTACTGCTAGGTCTGTATGTTAATGAGGTCAAAGAAAGGGGGAAAGGACTTACTTGTTCAAAAGTATTCACAGAAGTCCTCTTTGTGGTAGCAAAGAACTGGAAACCGAAGGATTGTTCATCAGTTGGGGAATAGCTAAACATGCTGCAGTATTTGATTATCACGGAACACTATTGGGCTATAAGAAATGATGAACAGGACAATCCCCAAAAATCTAGAAAGATTTATATGAAGTGATGCAAAGTGAAGTGAGCAGAACCAAGAGAACATTGTACACAGTAACAGCAATGATGTACAACGATCAACTGTGATTGACTTATTATTAGCCATTCAGGGATCCAGGACAACCCCAAGAGCTTATCCACTGCCAAAGAAGGAACTGGCAAAATGTGTATGCAAATTGAAACATGCCATTCTCCACCTTATTTCCTCCATGAATCTTTCTCTAGTGTAAGTGGTATGTGTCTTCTTTCGCATGATGAACGTGGAACTATGTGTTTTATGAGAGCAAATATATAATAAATTTATCTTATTACCTATTACCTTGAGGGAGGTGTGGGATGGAAGGAAAGAATTTGGATCACAAAATGGCAGAAAACAAGTATAAAAAATGTATTGGCATGTTAAAAAATTTTTAATTATATTAAATTTAAACAAAGAAAACCACAACTTGACATTAAAAAAAGTTCTCTGTAATCCTCTGTGACCCATCTAGTTTGGGGGCTAAACAGAACTGTTATAAGGCACTACTGTTAAGCCATAGTATGCCCATCTTCTACATTTCTCATATTGTTTCTCGTATCACTCTAGACTTTCCAGGAAGGTAGTACTGCTGAGTTGAGACCCTCTGAGGAGGGGCAAGTAGAAAAACTGGTTCCCATCTGGCCTCACAGAACAGAACAGGTTTTACCACTCTCTCCTGGAGTCTACATTCCCCTATGGCTGTTTGCCATGTCAAGCACTGTGTGTCAATCCCCAGGATGTACCCAGGAAGGAGGGATATGTAAATATAGTACTTGTCAGGAGGAAGCCCCCCTCTTTACATATTCTGTTCTGTTTGGGTTTTTTTGGAATGACCCTGCACCTTTAGCCATCTCTGGATGTTGACAACTGTGGAAGTGACTGGAGTTCTTAGGAATGGGAGGGCATTCTGTACCAGTATTTAGGAGTCAGACAACTTGGTTTATTTCAGAGTGACAGCTGAATTGTTAATTTCCCATGATACTGTATAAGTGGCAGTTTTCTACCTTTAAACTACATTCCCCAGAATTCCGTTTGTAATTCCCAGAATTCCTTTCCCTTCTCTACCATGTGGTGTGTTCACATTTGTATATAAGTTTTGGTAAATCCTCTCTCTCTCCTTCCTCCCTCCATGTCTCTGTCTCTGTCTCTGTCTCTGTCTCTGTCTCTGTCTCTGTCTCTGTCTCTGTCTCTATCTCTGTTTCTCTGTCTCTGTCTCTGTCTCTCTCTTTCTCTCTGTCTCTCTTTCTCTCTCTCTCTCTCTCTCTCTCTCTCTCTCTCTCTCTCTCTCTCTCTCTCTCTCTCTCTCTCTCTCTCTCTTTCTCTTAAAATCTACAATACCTTCTATCACCCTCCATTACCCACCCTTGGGGGTTACTTTGGCCCCCTCCCTATCGCCTAGGGGTTGGGTGCAGGGTGCTACCCTCTGGGCTTAGCCTCCTTAGGGGGGTGCCTGGGGCTCTGCTGCAGAAGCTGGGTAGCAGAACTGCTGGGCAAGCTGCTATTTCCTCCACCGCTCCAGGAGCCCTGCATTTGGCTGCCAGTCAGGTTTGTATTTGGGCATGCCCGCAGCGCTCAGGTCTGGCCTCATCAGCTTTCCAGTCCCTTTGCTATGGCTTCTCTTGCTCTTTTCACCCCCAGCCTGTCTCCACTTGCACGTCGTCGCAGTTCTCATCCACTTTCTGAACCTTCTCTTCCCTTCTCTTATATACAGCTTATATACACCTCATAGACAGCCCCCACTGCCAGAGACCCAGCATAAGGACTCAAGGACTACCCCAAGCTGGAGGGGACGATCTGCAAGATTTTTCCTTTCATTCCTGCAGTGAATGTTAGCAGCATCCAGACCTTCAGCTTGGGTGTGTCCATAGTCTGTCTCATCTCCAGCTCTCTCAATAACTGCAGTCACCCTCTATTGTTTTCTAGCCCCCTAGCAGCCCCAGGAGATCCCCCTCTTTTGGATATGCCTCCTGACACCCCGGAATAATCCATTCTAATAAGGAGTGCTTGCTTTTACTGCCTGGCAAGGTGGGCAGGGATGTTATTGATTTTTTGCCTCGTCTCCTTCTGAATTCCACAGTTTTCCCATCCAAGCAGTGATACTCTCACCCTTTGGCTGGAATTTTGCTGACAAGTCAATTAATTGGTGGAGGGGGGATTATACTGCCTGTTGGGTGACTCTCTTCAGCTGTGTCTCTCACTCTCTCCTCCTGATCTCTCTGGAGACCCTGCAATTTCTTGGTAATAATGGGGTGTTTCTTTATGAGGGGGAAATTCTGACTAATTTCCTTAAATACTGCTTCATTCTCCTCATCCTCCTCTTCATCAATAACCTCAATTTCCCCCCCTGAGTCTACCCTTGTATCACTGTCTTTCCAGGGAAGTCGGCCCTTAGCACCCCACCTTTTATTATTTACAGTTGCCCAGAGTTGGAGTCAGGAAAGCTTTTTTCTCCTCAGTTGGGAAATAGAGTCAAAGGGCTCTAACTTCCTACTCTCCTCCATCTTCCCTCTCAGTCCTGTGGCCATCAGTGCTGTGGAGGAATGCAGATCTCATCCTTCTTGGAGATCTTCCTCCAACTTCTTCACTTTCCAGCTTTCACCTGGGCTTTTGTAGCCCACCTTACACACTGAGGCTGTGCCCGGCCAGTGAATAACAGCAGCACACCTCCTACCCTCCTGGATAAAGTGAGGAGCCCTTTAACCTCTAAATCCATCTGGCCTTGATGCTTTTTTTTTAGGAAGCTCATTTATGGCCTGTTCAATTTCTTTTTCTAAACAGGATTAGTTAGTTATTCTATTTCTTCTGTTAATGCAGGCAATTTATATTTTTGCAATTATTTTTCAATTTTATTTATATTGTTCAATTTGTTGGTATGTAATTGGGCAAAATAACTTCTAACAATTCCTTTAATTTTATCTTAATTAGTGATTTATTCACCCTTTTCATTTTTCATACTAGTAATAAAAGGAGTTTGATAGGCCTCCTTTGCCTACTGAAAAATTTTCTAAGATTATTATAGGAGGGAAGGACATGAAGGGTAAAATCAATGGAAGTGGATTGACATTCACTATAAGTCTGACCTCATACACTAGAGTCAGGCTCTTTCTTTACAAGTCTTTTCCTAATTCATCATGAAAATCTCTTCTCCTGAGTCAATCAAGAAGTTGAGCAGGAAGCACTAGGAATGTTATGCCATATCCTAAGAGACAGTTTCTGACATATACACAATCTAGTGATTAAGGTGCAATTCCACTTACCATCCCTATAATTTCCCAGAACAAAATGGCCACCACTCCACAATATGTGGAATCCTCCTGTAAAGGATAAATTTTAGCATTGTGACCTAAACTATATTAATTATTGGTTACCATGGATATCCCAAATAGTAAAATAAAAATACCCAAGTCAGTGTGAAATTTTATGGTGATTTAATTAATATAGTGGAAAGAGATTAAGAAGGGAGAAGGAAAGGGTGTAGGATATCTCCTGCCAGGCTTGTGCAGGGTGGGAAGATTAGGGGATCTAGAAAGTAAGGTTTTGGAGTGTGAAGGAGGAAGGAATCAGCCTGAAATCCAAGAGGACTCAGCCAAGATGCCTGAACCTGAATTAGCTCAAGGGCAAACTCACTGCCAAACCCAGACAAATAGCTGCCACCACTCTAAGTTCTCAGAATGCTTAGCATGCTTCCAGCCAGAGATGCCTCTTCAAGGAAAAGGAGCCTGAAGAGAGGAAATGATGTGCCCTATATAGATGGTTTAACGTCACTTTCCTGCGTCTCCTCTGTACCAATGTTAGCTTAGCTTGACTTAGGACAGCCCAAGGGTCTGTCCGCTGTTTCTGCACATATCTATGGAAAGCCATTTTCTCAAATACTTAATCCTTGAGTTTGGTGCAGACATTCCTGACCTTGTTAAACTAAGTAGGGTGGAGAAATATAGAGTTCCCAAGACTTGATTCTGTTAAACCAAGTATCTCCATTGCTACTAATCAGGAAATAGCTAAATCAGATCTTCCAAAGTATGTTCTGAGAAGGGTGGAGTAGTTTTAAAATTCACACTCCCTCAATCTAAATTTAATCTCTTTGTGGACAATGACCAGTTTTATTTGCATTGATAAATTCTTCACTTATCAAAGTTCTACTCATTCTTATATTGATATAGCAATTCCTTGTCTTACCTTTCAATATAATGGAGTTTCTCTGCTTAATTTTTTACATTGAGTTCATTTTTTGCCATTAACTGGTCTCATATCATGATTGCTATCGTATTGTTTTGAGTTCAGCTGAAGCATTAAAATAGATTTTGCTCTAGCCCTTTCTTAAAACTCTGTGAATCTTTGTATTACAAATGTATTTTTTTAAACAACCTATTGTTTGGCTTTTGCTTTCTAATCCTCTACTAACCTCTTCTATTTTATAGGTAAGTTCATCTAATTTACATTCATAATTGTAATCATTAATTGCATGTTTCCTGTCATCTATTAATTTTTCCTTCCTGTTTTTTACTGTCTCCTTTATAAAGGAAAATGAAATGAGATGGGGAAATTTTAGGAAATCTATTTCATTAAAGACTCATTTCCCCCACAATAGGATTATACTCAGTTTTATTGTGTATATTCTTCTTGGTAGTAAATCTATATTTTCACCTTTTGAATTATCACATTCCAACATCCTCACTTATTTATTGTGGTAGGTAATAGTGATAAATTTTGTGTGATGATTACTGTTACTCCTTAGTCCTTTTAGCATGTCATAGTATTTTTCCTTTGACTTGGGAAGTTCTGGATTTTGACTATGATATTCCTAGGAGTTTTGTGTAGGGTGTTTTTTCCAGGAGTAGAATATTTTCCACTTCCATTTTGCCTGCTGGTTCTAACAGTTATGGTAAATTCTCTTTTATAACTTCTTGACATTTAATATTCAAAATCTTTTTTAGTTGGCTCTTGAAGATTTCTCCTTTTACTATTTTCCAGGTGACTTGTTTTTGCTTTGTGATACCTTTCATTTTCTTCTATTTTTTCAGCATTTGAACTTTGTTTTAATATTTCTTATTGGTTTATAGGATAATTAACACTGTTTAGTTAGTTCTAATTTTCAGGAAATCTGTTATTTAGTTAATTTGGATCCTCTTGTTCTAAAATGTTAATTCTCCTTCGAAGTTTTTCCTTCATAGCTAGGAAGTGTGGCAGATTTCTATAAATATCAAGTTCATACATCTTTGGAAATATGTTTAGTAAGTTAGGCAATAAATAGAGTGCTGGACCTGGAGTCAGGGAAGTCTGCATTAAAATCTAACCTCCCAATTTACCTTCTGTATAACCCTGGGCAAATCAGTTAAGCTTTGTTTCCTTCAGTTTCCTCATCTGTAAAATGGGGATAATAATAGTACCTATCTTCCAGGCTTCTTTTGAGAAAAAAAAAAGTTAATATTTGTTAAGTACTTTAAAAACTTTTAAGCTCTATATACTATATACCAGTGATGGCAAACCTATGGCATGGGTGCCAAAAGTGGCACTCAGAGTATGATCTGTGGGCATGTGTCTGCCCTCCCTTTCCCCCTCCTCCCCAGTTTGTTACTAGAAGGGACTCCAGCAGAGCTGCTCCCCAGCTCCTCTCCAGTAAGCCTGTCGACATTTTTTCACATCACCCACTCCTCTGCTCAGTAGCCCAATGGGCATGCACAAGGGTAAGATGGGTGACTCACAGGTGGCAGAGCTGGACCAAAGTGGAGCACTCAGGTTCCTCCCCTCCCCTCCCCCTCTCTACACTCACTGAGGACATTCCTCACCTACCCCTCTGCTCAGCAGTCCAATAGGAGAACTTTCTCCCTAACCTTGTGTAAGGTAAAGGAGGGGTACAGTAATCAGCCTCTGGGTGGGGCAGGCACTCTAAAAGGTTTTGCCATCATGGCCTTATACTGTACTAAATATCTATTATTTATAAAATAATTTTTAGTTCTGTTTAAAAGTTACTCCATTTCTTCTAGAAATTCTAGTTGATTGTGTACCCAAGGTATCTTTTCTTATTTGGTGCTTTACTTTTAGATATTCTGGAGTCATTTCTCCACTGGCTTTGCATCTTGAGTATTCTTGTCCATATAATAGCTTTTTAAAGTGGGTTTTTTTCCTGATTATTTGCTTTTCTAGCCTTACTTCCTGAATTGGTACTTCATATCACTTTCAGGCTCTACATGCTTCTTGAAGGGATATCTGGGCCTTGTTTGCTCTTGTTTTGTATTCTTGGGTGTCTTGCTGCTATTTTCTCTGCTATTCAATGCTGTGTTTTTTGCAGGTATCGGGAGTAACTCGGGACAATGATCTGCCATTTTTAGTGTGCTCAAAGCAGTCAGCAGCAGAATGAATCATAATCATTACCCTGCTTGTCTGAGTTCCTCAAGATCTTATCTTAGATTTAGGTCTTGGTGGCACCATTGAGACTTGCCCCTAGCTGAAGTTCTAGCAGACTATTTCTGTCTCCAGTCGCTGTCAGCTAGCTACAAGGCTCTGTAGGTGCAGAACTGTGGGCTTTCCTTTGTTCTAAGGTCTCTGCTCTGGTCCTTCAGCTATAGGCAGAAGAACCAGATTGGGGATGAAACTCCAGTTTTTTGTCTGCTATATAGCCCCAGGCCCAGAGCTGTTTCCATGCCTCTACACAAGTCCCTTCTATAGCTGCCTGCAGCCACAAATTAATATATTCGTGGGTGGACACCTGAGAAGGAAAGTTAGACACCATGGGGAAATGGGGAAATGGGTGAAAGGGACAGAGAGAGAGGGAATACAATAAAGGAAGAAGAGAAGAAGAGCTCCACAACATGGGCTCCAGCATGCATGCTCCTCTGAGGGTGGGAGAGGGAGAGAGAGAGAGAGAGAGAGAGAGAGAGAGAGAGAGAGAGAGAGAGAGAGAGAGAGAGAGAGAGAGAGAGAGAGAGAGAGAGAGAGAGAGAGAGAGGAGAGAGAGAGAGAGAGAGAGAGAGAGAGAGAGGGAGAGAGGAAGGGAGCACTACAGTGTCCCCAATCTTTTATTGGAGAATCAAGGAATGGGGAATGTGAGGTAGTTAATGAAATGGTTTAACATTGGCTCAATTGACAACCACAAGATCAAAGAGGAGGAGGTTAATCAAACATCTGTCCTGGTAGGGAATCTGGTCTGTCAGGATAGGAACTAGGACCCTGTGGCAGCTAATGCCCTGTCCAGGAATTCTCCTGAACTTTGTACCGTACGTTTGCAGAGTGGTCAGAATTAATAGTGTACTAATTAAATATAATTATCAAGAAATAATATAACCGTGAGTCTGGTACATGAGCACATAGGTTAATATCGATATTACTTTCAATACTGGAATATACCTGGGATACCACACTTTCTTTAGTTGGCACTGATCCACCTCTAGGCTGAGGCTACAGGGCTGCCAATTGGTTCCTCTTCCTGTTCCTACATAAGATCAAACTTATTTCTCCTGAATCTATGACCACTTCCTCCCCAAGTACACAGCCTAGTGCCCTCATGCACTCTCTACTTTGTTATCAACTTCCTAGTGAGCTCATGTGCCCAGATTTTGATCTTTGTAAATACCCTGACTTGGGCTGAGAAAATTCCCTACTGGGTTTTCCCCTTGAAAAGGATCCCCTTTTTGACTTGATCTTTTGCCCCATCTAGACTTTATTGAAGTGATTGTGATGAGAAGCCAGACTGGAGAGCTTCTTCTTCCTCTTCCTCATGTTACCTCTCCTGGTCTCTCAATGACACACTCTTCTACCAATGCACTTGTGTATTGATTCAAGCCTATTCACAACTCTATTGTCTCTCTCTATATTCTCATCACCTTAGTTTGGAGTTGAGGCCAGTTTTGCCTGCAATGTAGACACTGAAAAGCCACTTTGAATTCCTGAGCTTTTTCTCTATCCGGGTTATTTGGATCAGGTTACAGCTGAATTTGAGATATGGCAAAGGTCACATTAAATTAAAGTCTGACCCCTAAATATCAAGTTCAGTCTTACTGGTCTACCCAGTACTGTGAAGGACATCTACCAACCAGATACGTGTGTGATCATCTATATTCTTGCCAGTGAGGCTTCGGGGAGTTCCTGTTACCTACCAAGTAACCTTTGGCATTCCTAGCCTGGCATTCAAGGTTGTTCACAAAATGGCAGCAGCCCTCTCTAATATGTCTCCTAGCCATGCACTGCCTACTCAGGATGCATTGGTCTACTTTTTGCACTTGAACAAACATTGCATCTACCCACCCCTGAACATTGGCTTGTACTGTTTCTCCATAGAAATGGAATATTCTCCCTTCTCCACTTTGATCTATTGAACTCAACATCCTTAAAACCCCATACTTTAAAGACCTATCTAGTGATAAATAACTCTTCTATGAAACCTGACCTGATTTTGAATTGTCTTTTCCCATAAGATCTCTCCCACAATTCTTAATTTTGTAACCTAGTCTAAATACACATGTCATGTGATATTGTGCATCAATTACCTTTAATGGGGGTCTGATCTTTCTACTAGATTGTCAGATCCTTGGAAGTGGGAATGGAATTTTAGCTACTCCATGTATTTCCCATGGAGGCAAGCACAGTGCTCTGAACATGGTGGGTACATAGGTGCCTGCCACATGGCAAATTGGACATGAGAGCTTCTAATGTTATTATGTGAGTAGAGGAAGTTGATCTCCATTTCCTCCAGGGACAAAATAGAAAGAAATGGATTGACATTCACTACATATCTGGACCACACATATTGCCTAGAGTGGAGCTCATTTTTCACATGTCCTCTCCCAAGTCATCCTAAAAAGCTGCCTCTTTTAGTTGGCCTGTATACCTCCTCCTGAGGTCCCATGCTAGTAAGAGACCACGTACTAACCAGACTGACCGTGATGTCTCTAGAGGTTGTTGAGTTGGTCATGTTATGCCCAGCGTGTATACTTCCTTGAATTTTCCCAAGATGCATGGTCATTGGGGTCAATGTTTCTGGAGCATTCAGGCCCCAAAGAGTCATTGGCATGCCATTAATACTGGGCAGCTGGCTGAGACTGAGTCTGACACTCTAAGGTCAATGAGTCATTGAATATGACCATAACCTCCCCACTTTGAGATCTTGATTTGATCTGGTCTATCTGTGTAAAGATGAAAAACATGAGATGTCAGTCATTGTTAAGGAAAGGCTTGGGAGAGGGAGGAGACTCAGAGTCAAACACAGGTTCCAGTCAGGGTGAGGGACTCACTTCTATGGGCACAGACTGAATTCCAAGCTTCACATGGATGAGCTCTTGGCTCTTCCGTCTTCATACTCTTGATGGTGAAGGTCTGGTTATTCTCAGACATAATCATCCTCTCATTGAATGACAGGGTTGGCCATTGAAGAACCATGGAATTTTTACTCCCTTCCAATCTCTGCTACATGTCAAGGCTGAAGTCATCTTCTATGATGTTGATGCTATTGACAATAATGTTGGGTTTGGGCAGCTTCTCTACTGAGCAAATAAGAGGAGAGGGTTGTGTGTCACTGGTCTGTGTCTTCACCAGTCCACTTGTGCACTAAAAATAACACCTAAGTTCAAATCTAGCCTCAGATACTTTCTAGCTCTGTGACCCTGGGCAAGTCACTTAACTCCCATTGCCTAACCCTTATTGCTCTTCTACCTTGGATCCAATACATAATATTGACTCAAAGATGGAAGGTAAGGGTTTATAAAAAATAAAATAAAAAATAACACCTACAGGGGACAGCTGGGGGACTCAGTGGATTGAGAGGCATGCCCAGAGATGAGAGGTCCTGGCTTCAAGTATGACCTTAGACACTTCCCAGGTGTGTGACCCTGGACAAATCACTTGACCCCCATTGCCTAGCCCTTACCACCCTTCTGCCTTGGAACCAATTCTCAGTATTGAGTCCAAGATGTAAGGTCAGGGTTTAAAAAACAAAACAATAAAACAATGTACGTGACAATCTTTCCTGAGGCCTTGACTGTCTTTCTGGACTAGGAATAGCTGAGAACTTCCTCAGAAACCGTTGAATGGCCAAAGTGATGTCACTTCCCAGGATCCCATGGGGTGGGTTTGGCACAACCTTAGGACAGGGCCTTGAGCATATGTGGGCTTGATAGAGGAAATGAGGGAGAGGATGAAAGGGGAGGAAGATAGCAGAGGTCAGCGGGGTCCCCCTGCTCTCCTGAGATACCCACACCTGAGCTGTTCCCAGGGTAAGGCTGGGGCTGCCAGGCCCGCCCCAGGCTCTGCTGGGGGCTCAGTGTGATACATTTGGAGGGGATTCCGGGTCTTTTTTTAAACCTCTTCCATGGACCTGATGCAGAAAGGACCTAACAAGGTGGAATGCAAGACAGTAAAGGGAGAAAAGAATCAACAAACTGGTGTGGCTGAGGCTAGAAATCAGCTCTTAGACCTAGAAAAGACCCAAGAGAGGCCTGACTCGAACACTCTCCGTTTACATGTGAGGAAACTGAGGACCAGATAAGTTAACAGATGTGGCTGTTATCAATTCATAAATAGCAAAGGCACCATTTGAACCTGGATCTTCTGGCTCCAAAACCAGGAAGAGCATTTCCCACCGACCCCTGGGGGCATTTGGAGACTAACAGAGGTTTGCTCTCAAACAATCTGGAAGCAAGATGGTGTTCCAGGTAAACCTCAGTTAAGAGAGCTAAGTGAACTGTCCATGGCTAGTAAAAATTATAGCTGGCATCCAAACCAGGGCATGCCTGGGATGGTGGGGTTTTGTCTACTGCCGTGACAGCAATATTCCTTTTATTTATTTATTTTTTAAACCCTTACCTTCCTTCTTAGAATCAAAATAAGCATTGGTTCTGTGAACCAATCTTAAAATTTCTCAGACTCTACCTGGGAACATTATCTTAAGGTTATGGTTAAGGTTATTCCCCATTTAAACAATGAAGGTTCTTGGTCAGGAATGTATTGGCAACTCTAACATTATTCCACCCATACTTAGACATACTTTAGGGGAAGATAAAGTTGTGAACTCCTTACTGAACAATGAAAAGTACTTAACCCATACTTATAGTGAGGCAAAAGCCCTTAACCTAGGTCTATTTTTAGATCTAATACAAAAGGGTGCTAAGTACATATGAAGGTCAAATTAATCACTAAAAGATCAGGCAACTTGCAAGCGGCAAGCTTAGCAAAGAGGTGTGAAGTACTCAGAAGATATAATCTACCCAGAGAAGGTGAGAACTAAAAACTAAGAATGGGCTGTCCTAGGAAAAGCATCTACTGTGATTGATCGATGTGAAAATTTAGGGGAGGTGACACAAGAGAAATTTCTCTTTAAAAGGAGTTGTCTGAACCAGTTCAAGGTAGTTCGATTTAGTCCAGCTTTGCTAGCTGAATTGGAGGTCAGGAGTTAAAGGAGGTTGCTGGGTCTCTGAACACTAGAATTTTGCTTGGAAAGATCTTGTGGTGAGTGATTAAAGACTGACTTAGTTTCTCTCTTAAAGAGAAAGGCCTAGGCCATTGGCCTAGGCCCTAGTCTTTTCCTACTATTTCCTCTTACTCTATCTCTTTCCCTTTCCTTAATTCCTTCATTTATATTAATTAAAATCTCCATAAAACCCAGTTGACTTGGGTATTTCATATTTGGGAATTTTTCCCATGGCGACCACTTATTTTTTATATAAAATCAAGACCCTAAAAATTATCTTTACAGTTTGGGCAATTCACAGTCTTGAAACCCATATTTTCACAGTCACAGTTCCAAGGCAGAAGAGTGGTCAGGACTAGGCAATGTGACTTGGCCAGGGTCATACAGCTAGCACATGTCTGATCTCAGATTTGAACCCAGGACCACTGGTCTCTGGACCTGACTCTCAATCCACTGAACCACCCCGCTGCCCCCAATTCTTTTATTTTTTAAACCCTTACCCTCCATCTTAGTATCAGTATTGTGTATTGGTTCCAAGGTAGTAGAACTGTAAAGGCTAAGAACCTGGGGGTTAAGTGACTTTACAGAGTCACATAGCTAAGAAGTGTCTGAGTCCAGATTCAAACCCAGGACCTCCCATCTCTGGGCCTGACACTCAATCCACTGAGCCACCTATCTGCCCTAGAGCAATGCTTCTTGATGAACAACTGTGAATGGCCTAATTATTCTCAGCAATACAGTGATCCAAGACAACCCCTGAGAGTCAGAATGAAAAATGCCTTCAGTTAAAGAACTAATGAGACTGAATGCAGACCAAAACACAGTATATATCACTTTCTTCCTTGTTTTTTTTTTGTTTAAGATCTCTTCCACAAAATGACTAATATGGAAAGATGCTTCACACGATTGCACATTTAAATCTCTGTCAGATTATTTACCATTGAGGGGGAAAGGGAGGAGGGAGTAAAATAGGGAGTGTGGGAAGGAGAGAGAGAATTTGGAACTCAATGTTTAAAAGAATAAATTAAATGTTTATAGGTAATTGGAGAAAATAGAATAATAAAAAAAAAAACAAGCAAACACAGAGGAAGCAGAGGACCCTAACCCTGACTAACAATGTAGACATAGTTCGCAACAACAACACAAGCACAAGAGAAATACAATAGGAACAATAAGGAAAATTACCTAAATTCTCTCCCATCTCACCCCTAAGAAGGAGATGAAGGAAGCTCTGACAGTTGGTGGTTATTCGAGGTCATTAATTGGTTATCATATATTTTGGTAAGTTTCAGTAAGTGATTCATCAGAGGAAAAGGCACAGCAGGAGGATTGCATTATGGGCCGGGTACCATTTTGGGAAGTGGTCAAGATGTCTAGTTCCATTTTTGATAATACCATCCTATCACTGGCTGCTCCTCTTCACTATCATCACAGCATACCAAACTTGTGAGGGCTTCCACCTGATTTATTACAAGCTATAATCCAATACCTGTTGGAATGCCATTTGGAAGATGATTATGCTGATGGAGAGAGAGCATGTTTCCATGGGCTTGGACAAGGCGCAGCTTAGGTTTGGCAGGCAGGGTCTCTACAGTGCTTCCTTGAGTACGTCATACCCTAATGTGCAGCATCCTTTCCAACCAAGGGACAGTCAGGACCATAAGTTTGGGACATATAACCATTGGGTCCTATTTGGGGGTGTCCAAACTGGCGATCTTCCTTCATTCACTGTTATGGTATGGTTACTTAGCAGGTGAGATCTCACCTGACCGGCCCAGCATTTGATAATCCCATTTTGATGCCAGTAGTAGCAGTGTGATAGCAAAGGGAGGATACTTGGGCACATTTCCCTTCCCGGCACAGTGCTGTCACCTGTACTAGGTATCCCTACCTTAGAGTGACTGACATGACTGCACCCCAGACCTGTGAAAGGTGGGGAACACATTTAGTGTGGTTGGGGCCCTTACATCCATCCCCTTTCTACAATTCCGAGCTTTTATCTGAAGAGAAGGAACAGCCACGCCCCAGGCCCGAGGTGATGGGCAGCCACTTTTGTGGCTTGCTGCGTGAATCTAGATGTTCACATCTTCAGACTATCCCAGGCCTTTCCCTACAAAGCGGACACCCAGCAGGGAAGGCCAGATATACTGCACACAAGGAGTTGGTCATATATATATACACCCATCAGTTTTGTGCTGCTCCGCCATGGAAGCAGCCCGTTAACAGAACACATTGCAGGCTTTGCTGGAGATCAACCAGAGGAAGAACAGGCAAAAGTGGAAGGTGAAATTAAAGGAGCTAGAAGGTATTATGAGGGAGAGTCCCACCTTTCTTCTTACAATACCAGACACCTCTTCTGATGTACAGTAGCCGGCACTGGCATCTTGCCAGGGAGATAAGCCACACATGTTGCCTAGAGGGTGTGAGTGCCAGCTGGACCGTGGGTTACATTAGAACGCCCATCTCTCCTCCTCTTTTAATGTTCCTGGCTCTTTGCCCTGAAAGAATATGATCTAGTTGGCCCTTCCTTCAAAAGCACCAAAGGATACCAAGTCAGCATTGAAGGGTCTTCTTCCTCTAGGGGGAAGCACCAGGCTATCCACCCAGGAGGAAGTGACCATTTAAAGTCTCATTGAAACACATCCATCCCTGGGTCTATGTTCCCAGGAGTCCTCAATATTGATGCTCTCAGATTCCTCGAGGAGCAAAGGCAGTGGTGGTTAGGGGTCAAGGGCAGAGAGTGGTCAATTTCTTCCAGGAACAAGAGGAACCCGAGATGTTTGTCACAACTGCTGTTGGCAGAGCTTATTTGAGCTGGATAAAGTCACTTCCAGCAGGGTTCATGGTGAATAGCTCAGCCAACCATGTTCATGAAGGTGTCTTGTAGAGAGCAAAACTTGGTCACATTGTGTCTTCTTTATTCTCAGCCTGGTGATAGGGTAACTCCACGATGACATTCCCAATATAAGCTGGCTCCACATGGGAGTCATTTGCTGCTCTCTATTGCTATTTTGCAATATTTAGAATGAAGTATTTTTAATTCTGTTTGTCCTGAGTTTTGCTGGTTCATTTTCTCTCCTCACTACCTATGAGGGAGACATTACCCCCTTTGAAATCCCACAGCCTCACCATTCAAGCAGGGCTACTCTCTTTCACTCTTACTAGAATTTTACTGAAAGGTCAATTAATTGGGGGTTGAGGGTAGGGGGTGGGTAGGGGTGTATTTCCACTGCATGATCAGCTCTTCATCTATGTCTCTTACCTTCTCCTTCTGATCTTCTATCCACCGGTCCTTCAACTTTCTGGTAATGATGAGGTTGGGCCTTTACCAGGGAGAAATTCTATTTACTTTTCATATGCTCCATTCTCTTCATCTTCACCTATGACCTCAGCTTCCTCCCTGAGTCTTCCCTATATTACTGTCTTCCCAGGAGATCCAGACCTTAGCATCCCATCTTTTACTATTAAAATTGCCCTGACCTGGAGGTTGGAATAGCTTTCGTCCTCCCAGCTGTGCAAAGAGGTAGACAAGGGGCTCTAAATTCCTATTTTGCTACATATTCTTTGTCAGTCCTGTAACTAGTAGAATTATGGAAGAATGCAAATCTTAGTCTCCATGGAGGACTTCTTCCAACCACCTCACTTTCCTCTAGGCTTCCATCTGGGCATCTGTAGCCCACCATATAGACCAAAGCAGTATTCAACCAGTAGCAGCAGTATACCACCTGCCTTCATAACTAAGTTAGGATCCCTTCAAATAACTTATTTAATATTAGAAGTAGTTGATCTTGAAATGCTTGGTAAAGTTCACTTTGAAATCCATGTTTTGTTTTGGTTTTCTTGAGGAAACTCATTTATAGTCAATCAGTTTCTTTTTCGAAAAAAATATTTTTAGATATTCTATTTCCTCTTTTGTTAATCTGGACAGTTTCTGTTTTTGAAAGTATTCTTCATTTCACTTAAACTGTTATATTTACTGGCATATAATTGGGTGAAATAATTCCTAATGATTCATTTCATCTTCATTAGTGGTTTATTCACCCTTTTCACTTCTGATATTAGGGTTATAAAAGTTGGATGCTGGGAGACCTTCATTTATGGTAAAGATCTGGCTCTTTTGTGATAGAAAACTCTCAGGATCAGAGTGCTGTAGGTTTCCTGCCAGATCAAATCCTGAGACCCTGCTCAATGACATTTACAAAGTTTGAAAGGCAAAAAGAGTAACTTATAGAGTCAGAGTGACGATTACAGGAGTCGCCCTTGACATGAGCAATAGTGACTTATAGGTCATGGACATAGCAGAATGCTTTTGACTTGGTCTTCTTTACATGTCATTGTGACATAGTACATCCCAACCTCCAAGAGCTCTCCAAGGTCCCTGGGCCTTCAAGACTCCAGCCTTTTAAGAACTCCTGTCCTCCAGAACGTTTGAGTGACCTTCAGGCCCTGGTAGCCTCTTATATTAAGTAATTTGATTATAAACTACATTAAAAATAGATTCACACACCTAGGATTAACAAAGTAACTCACTTATGATTAATAACGTAATACATTTTAAATTACTATAACAATACCTATATTGGGAATTATAACTCAGTATTATCCTGGGACTACATTCTTTTTTATTAAAAATTTTTATTTACTTAATTAATTTAGAATATTTTTCCATGGTTACATGATTCATGTTCTTTCTCTCCCACCCCCCTCCAGTAGCCAATGTGAAATTCCTCTGGGTTTTACTTGTGTCATTGATCAAGACCTATTTCCATATTATTGATATTTACATGAGGGTGATCCCCAATCATATCCCCATCAACCCATGGGATCAAGCAGTTGTTTTTCTTCTAGGTTCTCCCACAGTTCTTTTTCTGGATGTGGATAGCATTCTTTCTCAAGAGTTCCTCAGAATTGTCCTGGATTACTGCATTGCCACTAATGGAGAAGTCCATTACATTCAATTGTGCCACAGTGTATCAGTCTCTGTGTATGCTGTTCTCCTGGTTCTCCTTTCACTCTGCATCAGTTCCTGAAGGTCCTTCTAGTTCACATGGAATCCCTCTACTTCAGTATTCCTTTTAGCACAATAGTATTCCATTACCAACAGATACCACAATTTGTTCAGTCATTCCCTAGTCAAGGGACACCCCTTCATTTTCCAATTTTTTTGCCACCACAAAGAGCATAGCTATGAATATTCTTGTACAAGTCTTTTTCCTTATGATCTCTTTGGGGTACAAACCCAGCAGTGCTATGGCTGGATCAAAGGGCAGACAGCTGGGACTACATTCTTAAGCTGGTTACATACATAGAGTTTTGCCTGGGACTAAATTTTGTCTATAAATCTTACAGTTATGTTTTACAGTTTAAAAAAATCACACTCTGAGCATTGATTAAGCTATTGATGATTGATTTTCTGATTATAGGGACAATAGGAGTTGGTGGGCATCCTTTTTTGACCACTGACAAAGTTTCTAAGGTTATTATAGTAGGGAAAGAGGTTGATTGTCTTTTTTAACAAGAACAAAAATCACTGGAAGCAGACTGACCTTCACTTAAGTCTGACCACATAACCTAGAGTCAAATTCTTTATTTACATGTCATCTCTCAATTCACCATGAAAAGATTCCCTCCTGAGTAGATCTGAGCACCATTTCCTAGGGTCCTACCTAGGCCAACCCAAGAGACATTCCCTGAGATAACAGAGGGATCATTTGCCAACAACATGGAATGGAATGTCCTTGGGGATTGGTAAATTGGTCATGTTTTCCTTTGACCTGTTACATATCCTTTTAGGCAAGAAGTTGATCAGGAAGCTCTGGTGATGGCAAGCTGTATCCTGTGTAAAGATTAAAATTTAGGGGAGATGGGGAGACTGAGGCAGGTAGAAATTAGTTTCTCTCTGCAAGAAGTATTATATTTTTTAGAGGTTTATTAAAGGTTAAAGATTAAAGAATATACAAGTAAGAAACATGTGCCTAGGCCAGAGGCCTAGACAAAATAACCTCACATCATACAAGAGACCGCCTGCTCCAAAATGGAAGTCCAAAAAGAGCCAAACCCCCTCAAAAGCCTTTGAATCAGCTTAAATGCCTTCTCGATCTCGGCCCAGGTGAGATTACAAGGCATCCTGGGGAAGTGGAGCAAAGGCTCATGGGGATTGTAGTCCTGTATTCGAGTCTATTTTTTACACCTGGAGACAGGTTCCAAATTATATGCAAATCTAGCGATTGAGGCAGGGAATAAGGAACACGCATAGATTAAGCATCTTTTTGTACCTGAGTTTCTGTATTTGTAAAATGGAGACAGTAATAGTTTTTATCACCAGAGTGGTTAAGAAAATCAAATGAAATCATCTATGTAAAAACTCTTTCTAATCTTTAAGGACTTACCTAAATGTGAACTATTATATTTTTATAAAGAGGGAGGTTCCATTAAGTGGGTCTTGACTGAAAGGAAAGAATGCTGAGGTTCCCCAGGCACCTGTGAAAAGAGCTATAGAGAATAGCTCATTAAAAACAACAACAACAACAAAAAATAGGACACGGGACACCTTTTCACACTATGGGAGACATTAGAAAACATCCAGGATTTGGATTCAGAGGGCCCTGGGTTCAAATCCTGGCTCTGCCACTTCCTACTTCTGTGACCTTGAACCCAGGACCTCCCATCTGTAGCCCTAGCTATCAATCCACTGAGTCATGTAGCTATCCCCTCCACAGTGACTTTAGAAACATCTGCAAGTAACAGTAGAGAGCCTTTACATAGGGTCTTAAAATTGACTGATGGTTTTATATATGCTCTCTCATTTGATCCTCACAAGCATCTTGGGAGTAAGATGCTATTATTAGATGCACTTAACATATGAGGGATCTGAGGCAGATTTGTTAAATGACCTGCCCAGAGGAATCCAGCTAGTAAGAGCTTGAAGTTAGATTCTCAGGTTTTCTTGGACCCACATCCATCACTCCATGCACCAGGCCACTTGGCTACCCAATTCATTTTTTGAATTGGCTAGAGTAGAAGGAGCTAATGGAGCAACCAAGGAGTGATAATAATTTCCATTTCTTTCCTATTTGATGGACATTTCCTCAGCATAGCCTGAGAGGCAGGTGATGAGGGAGGCACCACATAGAATTGAGATTCCTTGACCCAGTTCATACAAAGAGTACTGGAGCTAGAATTTGAATCCAGATCTCCTGACTCCAAGGCTGTAACTCCCTTTTTTACTTGGCCCTACCTCTTTAGCCTGATCTAGAGCCCCTAGGAGATCTCAGTTTAGCTTCTGTCTGGTAAAGGTATGCAAACACTTGTTTCTTCTAGGACTGAGAAGATGTGATATTATCTCAGCCCAACCCAAGCTGCTTGTCTCAGTTGCTATCACTAAAGTTTCCTTAATTCTCTCATTCTTCCTAGGCTCTTCAGAGAGTTCAGTGGGCTAAGCTTCCATCTCAGTTCCCAACTGCTACAGTGTCTTGTGTTGAAGAGAGGAGTCATCCCCCAGCATCCAAAGTTGGGGTGCTCTCCCTCCTCCTTTCCCTTTCATAGAGTCATAATGCCATTTAAACAGGACACACACAGCTAAGCCATCATTATATTGAAAGGATTCTGGGCCTCATGTTTGGTCTAGGGTTTTTATTGGACTACCCTAGGAATCACAGCATCTAACAAGGATTCTCTCTAGGACTTGGGATTTGACAATAAAAGATAACTGGACAGTGTCCAATTGATGCCTCCAATGCCCCAATCAGATTTGGGAGTGGATGTTAGGATGTCAATGATTCAACCTAGTCTCTTCTTTCTCTGGTCCTCAGTCTCCTCCGAATTAATTCGGAGCTTCCAAGGGGCACAATTTGTGATGTCCTCAAGCAATTGCAATAGTAACATCAAAGATCGCTGATCACAATAAAGTAAGTCTTAATTAAGGTATGTAATCATCAACATTTCTATGTATTTCCAACCAAGTCCAGCAGCAAAAGTTAGAAAGAGAAATTCAATTTAAAATCACTCTAGGGTACAGCTGGGTAGTTCAGTGAATTGAGAGCCAGACCTAGAGATGGAGGTCCTAGGTTTAAATCTGGCCTCAGATACTTCCTAGCTGTGTGACCCTGGGTAAATCACTTAATCCTCAATGCCTGGCTCTTGACACTATTCTGTCTTTGAACCAATATCAAGTATTGATTCTAAAGCAAAAGGTAAGGGTTTTAAAACTAAAATAAAATCACTCTACATAATATAAAATACTTTGCAATCTATTTGTCAAGACAAACAAAGGAATTATATGAATACAACTATAAAATACTTTTCACACAAATAAAGTTAGATCTAAATAATTGGAAAAACATTAATTGCTCATGGATAGGCAGAGCTAATATCATAAAAATGACAATTCTACCTAAATTGATTTACTTATTCAGTGCTATACCAATCAAACTACCCATCTATTTTTTTAAACTCTTACCTTCTCTTGGAATTAATACTGTGTATTGGTTCCATGGCAGAACAGTGGTAAGGGATAGGCAATGAGGGTTAAGTAACTTGCCCAGGGTTATACAGCTGGGAAGTGTCTGAGGTCAGATTTGAACCTAGGACCTCCCATCTCTAGGCCTAGCTCTTAATTCACTGAGCTACCCAGCTGTCCTCTTACTCAAGTCTATTTTATAGAACTAGAAAAAATAATAAAATTCATCTGGAAGAGCAAAAGATCAAAAATATGAAGGGAATTAGTGAAAAAAAATGAAAGATGGTAGAGGACTAGTAGTACCAGATCTCAAACTACTATAAAGCAATAATCATCAAAATGATCTGATATTGGCTAAGTGGGTGAATCGATGGAACAGATTAGGGTTTAACAGCCTTAGCAATCTAGTATTTGATAAACCAAAGATCCCAACTTTAACAAAACTGTTGGGAAAAATGGAAAACAGTATGGAAAACAAATATTAGGTATAAAGCAATATCTCACCCCTTTTACCTGTGTTGGTGAACCAAGCCTGAGTACATTTTTCATATCAGCCACCTCTTTGCCCAGCAGCCCAAAGAGAGAACTTTCTCCCTTCCCTGTTAGGGTAAAAAGGCAGCTCACATGCTGCGTGAGGGTTGCAGTTTGGGCTTTCAGTCTCTAAAAGGTTTGCCATCATTACCCTATACCAAGATAAGGTCAAAATGGTATGAAAGGGAATTCTTTATTCTCTTTGTCTATTCTGAGTTAACACTTGGTTAACAGTAACTTAAGTATCCCTACTTAGTACCTCACCAGACACTGAGTATTATTAGCAAGTCATTTGCTAAAGTGGGTAAACTTTATCAGTCAGGAAATTATGAATCCTTTTGATAAGAGTTTACACCTCCAGAGGATGAGAAGTGGATGCCAAAAGATGCTGCCCCATGGGCAGTGCTAGATAATTTGAAAGCTGTGATTGGCCCCCGTGAAGAGGGGAAGGGACAAGAAGTCACTATAAAAGCCCTGAATTTCTGGGACTAGAAGTCTGCTTCAGGAGTCAACGTTTTGACTTGCCTCTTGGAGGTAACTTGGGATTTGGCATGGCTCTTGGGTAAGTGAATAGCTGGCTTTCCTTTCCTGACATCTGGAGAGAGATTAATTTCAGTGGAGGGTTAACAAGTTGGGCTGAGTCAAGCACCAGAGCAATATTTAGTGTGATACGCTAAATATCTTCTCTATCCTTTTTTTTTAATTTCTCCTTGTAAATAAAAGCTATCAAAAGTCATTTTGACTTGAGCTATAATACTTTAAATCAGTGACCACAATATTAATTTCAAATTCTCATATATTTAGTCAAACCCATTAATTTAATTCCTTACAATGGGTATATGATTTAGACATAAAGGGTGATATTATAAGTAAATTAGGGGAACATAAAATAGTTTTCCTATCAGATCTATGGAGAAGGGAAGAATTTATGACCAAATAATACAGAACATTACATGATATAAAATGAATAATTTTGACTATATTAAATTAAAATGTTTTTGTACAAACAAAACCCTTGTAGCCAAGATTAGAAGGGAAACAACAAACTGGGGAAATTTTTATGACAAATTTCTCCGATAAAAGTCTCATTTCTCAAAAATTTAGATAACTAAGTCAAATTTATAAGAATCCAACTCATTTCCCAATTGACAATGTTTTAAATCTCTATTTATTAGAGAAATGCAAATTAAAACAACTCTGAGGTCCCACCTTATACCTATCACATTGACCAACAGTAAAGGAAAGTGATAGATGTTGGAAGGGATGTGGAAAAATTGGAATACTAATGTATTGTCAGTGGTGTGAACTTGTGTGGAGTGTAATAGTACAAGGAGGTCAAGCCTCCTTGAAGAAGCTTCAGTAATCTAAATACAAAGATATAATAGGGGAAAGCTTCTAAGACCGTGATGGCAAACCTATGACACACATGTCAGCACTGATACACATAGACATTTTTGATGACATGTGGCCACTTGTGGGCTCAGTATGCCTCAGGAACCATGGCCGTACCTCGGCCTGGCCAGGGGGAGGGCTGTTCCACAAGCTGGCTGTGGGGGCCAGGGGAACAATGGATGGCTGAGGCCTGTGTAGGGCTCCCATGTGGGCAGGGAGGAGGAGCACACAGAGGCAGCTAAATAATATAAAAACCAACAAAAAGAAACAGATTGACAGATGAAGTTAGTAGCGCTTGCTTGGGCTTGAAATGTACAAAATACCCACCTTCAATTGAAGATTTAGCCAATGAAATTCAGCAACAAAAAAGTCACTAATAGATGGGTTAAAGAATTCCCCTTCCCCCTCACTTCTCTTAGTTTGTAGCACCCCACACAAATTAAATAATATCACGACCAACAAAAGAAACCGACTGACAGATGAACAAAGAAGTCACTAAGCAGGTAAGTTAAATAATTAGTTTTTTTGTTTATTAAATAAAGTTATATATTACAATTATACATTTTTGTTATTTAAACTATAAATATCACAAAATTATGCTTTTTTTCTTGAAGTGTCAGACCGCCCGAGCTATGCTCGGTTTTGGGGGGAATTTTGACACACCAAGCTCAAAAGGTTACCCATCACTATTCTAAGACAAAAGGGTACTCAAGATTGGCACTTAAGATTTGATCACAGGGACTTCAGAATCTAAGACCATCAGCCTGGAACTATCGCCTAGAGCAATTCCCAGACAGACTCATTGAAAGCCATAAAGGTTTCCTACGATATGGGGAGTGGGAAGACACCAACTTTTAGATATTAATAACTATTAATAACACACTAATTTCTTACTCCACCCAAAGTGATTCAACCATTCTGGAGGGCGATTTGGACCAATGTCCAAAGGACTATAAAACAATGTATACCCTTTGACCCTTTGATCACTACTAGTTCTATATGACAAAGAGATTAAAAATAAAGGCAGAAGGACCTACTTATACAAAAATATTAATAGCAGCTCTTTTTGTGATGGCAAAGAATTGAACATTGAAGGGACTCCCATCAATTTGGGGAAGACTGAACAAATTGTGGTATGTGATTGTGATGGAACTCTGTTGTGCTATAAGGAATGATAAACAGGATGATTTCAGAAAGAGCTGGGAAGACCTATGTGAACTGATGCAGAGTGAAATAAGCAGAACCAGAAGAACACTGTACACAATAACAGCAATATTGTGGAATGATCAGGTGTGATAAACAGCTTCTCAGCAATACAATGATCCAAGACAATTCTGAGGAACTTATGACAAAAAAATGCTATCCACTTCCAGAGAAAGAACTGTTGGAGTTGGAATATGAATCAAAGCATGTGATTTTTCTCTTAAGTTTCTTTGGGTTTTTATTGTGACCTTTTGGTTTTATATGAGTATTCTCTTATAAAAATAAACGATATGGAAATATATGTATACCCAAGATTGAATTGCTTGCCAGCTGCAGAAGGGGAGAGGGAAGGGAGGGAGGGAGACAATTTGGAACATATAACTTCAGAAAACTTATGTGGAAAATTGCTTTTACATGTAATTGGTACAAAAAATCTATTTAAAAAGATATGTACGTTGTTTTTAAACATAGTATTATTGCACTACTGGACTACAGTAGAGCATAAATATAACTCATATGAACTAAGAAACCAAAGAATTTGACTTGCTTTATTGCAATATTTGTTTTATTTTCAATGGTCTAGAACTGAATCCACCATATCTCCAAGTTATACCTGTCAATACATCTTTAGTGCAGAGAACAAGAAGGACCAGATCATTTCACTTTGATTTTGGAGTAAACGATGTCTGTAGATGTTGGGGCCTGACTCAGGGCAAGTAGTTTCTGGTCACTGAAATTCAGGGATGCATAGGATACTTCCTCAGTCTGCAAGACACAGAGTAGGATCAGTGAAGGGCGCATTGGATAAAGGAAGATAGTATTGTCCTGGAGGGTCCTTCCAATTTGTGGGATCTAAGAACCATTGACACTCAGGACTAGAAAGGACCACATCTAGTCTAACTTCTACCTGGAGCACAGACCTCCCTCTTCAGCACCCACTAGTTAATGACCATCCACCCAAAACTTGAAGACCTTCATAGGCTCATTATCTCTTAAGATAGCCAAGTTCTGAATAATTCTTGATTTTTTAAAAATTCTTGATTTTTAAGGGAGGTAGTCAGTTAACTGCCTCAGTTTCCTCATCTGTAAGATCAACTGTAGAAATACAAATGACAAACCATTCCAGTATCTTTGCCAAGAAAACTCCAAATGGGATCATAAAGAGTTGAACATGGCTGAAATGATTTGAACAACAAATAATTTATTTTATTTTATAATATATTATAACATAATAATCCCTTTTATTTTATAAAAAGGAAAACTTTGGGGGATTCTGAGCCATCCTGGCTGGCTTGGTCCTATTTCTTCTCTGGATCCTCTTCTTTGGGACATATTTCTGGAAGGGTCAGGATCTGTGCCATTTTTTCATATCTCCAGTATAGAACATAGCGCACTATACTGGGTAAATGGCTAATAAACATTTTGGGATGGAGGTGAATGCAATAGTGTGGCCCAATTCATCTGGAAACAGATAAAGCTTACCTCATTAATTGAACTGTCAAAGCAGACTTGACCTGGAGAAGCAAAAGAACAAGAGTTAGAAACATACAACAAGTCTGTCCTGGGCAATGAGTACAAGGAGTCCACATCATCCTCTTCGTCATTTGTCACCCTGACCCAGGATTCTCACCTTCTTCTCTGGGAAAGAGAAACTAGGAGGAGAAGAAGGAGAAGACTCTGGAAGAGACCTGAGGATTACAGAGTAATCACCATCCTCAAAAGTAAATGCTTCCTCAATGTACCCAGTCTTGGACAGTCCAACAGCCTTGGCAGCAGAGGACTTGCCTGGAGTGTTGTTTGGTTAGCCCATTTTAGACCTCCAGCTCCACAAAATCTGAATCACATGATTCTGATATCCTTTTAGATAGATTCCTCAGTTGCAAATTCCAGTCAAGAGAAGGATATGAAGATCACAGAACACCTATAGGAAGGTTCACTGAAGGAAGAGACCCCCATCCTGTATATAGTGCCAATAAGGAATAAGGATGAGGACATGGCTCCTGGAAACAGGTGTCTCTACTACAGAACTGAGTTGGCCAGCTTTGGATGGATGGCCCTGTTAGCCTGTGGATAAGAAGAGTCTAGAAATCTTTCTTTTCCAGGCTGGAAGGGAACAGTCCCAGATCCCTTTTGCAAGTTAGATTGGGAAGGATGGGGCTCTGGGAAGATGAAGACCCCAAAGAGGGGAAGGCACAAGTCTAAAGGCTGAAGGAGACTTTCAGTGCAAAGCCACCTCCCCCAAACCCCCCCTCCCAGGCTACTAAATGGGTTGCTCAGTGCCTTTACTTACTGCGGTTGGGTGCTGAGGATCTGTGCTTGGTAAGATGATGTTCTCTGACTCTGAATAAATATCAGAAATATGTATGTGAGATCTCAATCAGAGAGACTGGGCTCCCTGAGCCAGAAGGACATTTGAAGCATGGTTAGGAGTTGTCTTTGGATTCCCTTAGATTTCTCTCCCCATTAGAAAGAAGCCTCTAAGCTTCTTTCCCCCCATTAGATCTGATCTATGAAGTACAACCAACTCCCTGTTAGTTACTTCACCCACAGGTACTATGATTTTTCTATTCAGCTAATCTGTGCAGTCTGAATCTGCCTCAGTGACCTTTTCCCTCGTTTGGATTCTCACCAAGTTGAGGGTAGCAAACTATCTCCTTTCTTTCTCCTGCCCCTTCCATTCTTTATCTCTGCATTTTTGGGTCTCAGTTCCTTTGTTTGACAGTCTGAGAAAAATGGTGATGTCTAGCCCTTATACCAGTGGAGAAATGAACTCCTCTTTCTAAAAGGCAATCAAGTATGAGAGATGGGGGAAAAAAAGAAAATCTAGGGAGAAAAAAATCACCCAAGTCAATTAGTGCTGCAAATTAGGAATTGGGAAAAGGAAGCTAGACCAGGTCCCAGAATTGGGAACAGGATCAGAAGACAATCCTGATATCTCTTCCCCATTCAGGGAGGGGGCAAAGCCAGAGGAAGCATCATTCTACCTTCTCATCTTTCTGAAGAACAGGAAACAGATGAGGACTGCAGTCAGAGCCACTCCAGCTAGTCCTCCAATCACAATACCAGTGATGTCCCCTCTTGAGAGTAAGGAGCCATTACCTCCTTCTGGAGACTGATTGGCTATGGATAGAGAAAAGAAAAATAACCATGAGTGTTTTTGGAGAGGTCCCCAATATGACGTGCCTCACATGTTTGCACAGTGCCTGGAACTCTAAACACTTGAGAAATACTTGTTGATTGATGAAACAGACTCAGCCGTTGTTTCTAAGACAATGGGTATCCCATTGTCACAGTCACATTTGGGAATATACAGCAGAATATTTGGCATAGTTTTTGAATCTGAATCTTGGGAAAGCACAATGCCTGCTCTCTGAACTCTGTGGGTTTCCTCCCCACATTGTTGCCATTGCCCTTCTCTACATCTGTTAATGGTATCACCACCCTCCCAGTCACCCAGGTCCCAATTGGGAAGAATCTTTGATTTTCTCTCTCCTTCAAACCTCACATCTAATCAATTGTGATATTCTCCCTAATGTTAGAGTTATTTGTGACGATTCTATTTGGAGAGTATCCCTTCTACTCTGTCCTCTCAGCTTCTATTCCACCTTTCCCCATCTCTTCTCTTCCAGATTTAGGCAGTGTTTTTGTGATCAGTGTTACTGCCTCTAGTCTCTAGCCTCTCTAATCCATCCTGCATACCCCTGTCCAAATCTAATATTTCTGAAATCCCATTCTGATTATGTTGCTTTTCTATAAAAACTTTTAAATGAGCGTCTCTCACAGATATCCCTGAAAGGCAGTGCCCTGTAACAGAAAGAACAAAAAGTTTGGAATCTAGGGACTTGGATTAGAATGCTAACTCTGTCAATTTCTAGCTGAGGAGTCTTGGGCAAGATCTTTTTCTTCTCTGAATATCAATTTCTCAATCTATAAAATGATACAGGGGGAAGCTAAGTGCCTCAGTGGATTGTGAGTGAGGCCTAGAAACAGGAGGTTCTGGGTTCAAATCTGACCTCAGACAATTCCTAGCTGTGGGACCCTGAGCAATTCACATAACTCCCATTGCCTAGCCCTTACCACTCTTCTGCCTTGGAACCAATACTTAGTATTTTTTTTAAGACAGAAGGTAAGGGTTTTAAAAATAAAATAAAATAATAAAATGATACAGTGTGGGCTAGATGAACTATCTGTAACACTTATCCTAGCTTTAAACCCTATGAACTTATTTTTCTCTCCCGGCTGACTACCCTGGCCAAATTCAAGCCCTTATCCTTTTCCATCAATTTTTTTTTCAGTAGCTTCCTTCCTACTTCTAGTCTTTTTTTTTTTTTGAGTCTGTGTTCTTCCTCTTTTTATCTCAAGTACTCCATGTATTGGTATTCATGATAATGATTACCATGTGCTGTAGGATGGCCTTAGGTTTGTTAATGAAAATAGAATCACTGACTATGCACAAGAGGAGAAAAAACAAAATAGTCTTCAACCTATCAATTCTTTAGAATTAAGTTATTTAATCTATATTTTTTCAATATTTTCTTCCAAGGTCCTTTATTAAAGATGATTTTATTGCATAAAATATAATTAATACTTCTCTTTTCTGCATTTTTATGAGGTTTTTATGTCATAATGCATGGTTATTTTTTTTAAGTGCCACACAAACACAGTTGATAAATGTGTATTCTTTTTCAATTTCTATTCAATAATCATCAGAGGTCCATCGTATTCAACTACTATAACATTCTACCCAAGTCTTTAAACTCTTCATCCTTTATTTTTGAAATATTTGTCCAGGTCTGAAAGGGATTCATTTGGAGTCTCTTACTATTGTAGCTTTACTCTGTCTCTCATATTTTGTTTATTTTTTTCTTTGAATATTTGCCTGTTATGCCACTTGGAGCATATTCATTGTTATATTGGTGCAGTAATTCATTCTCTATGGCCAGCAAAATGTAGTTTCTGTTTTAAAAAATCATGGCCATTTTTGTTCTTGTTTCAGATCATGATTGCCGTTTAGCTGAATCATAATAGAGTTTGCTCTAGTCCATTATTTTTATCTCTATGAATCTTTATACTTGAAATGAGTTCCTCATAGACAACATATTGTTTGAGTTTTGCTTTCTAATCCACTCTGCTAATGTCTTCTCTTTTATGGGTGAGTTAATTTATTTTACAATCCCAGTTTAATTATTATTTGTGTATTTCCCTCCTTCTTGTTCTTTTATACTTTTTCCTTTTTCCCACTGTTTCCTCTGTGGTTGATCATGTGTGTCCTTCATACTTGAAGAGGAGCAAGATTTCATCACTATGTCAGGGTCAATGTACAATGTGTCCAACTGTGGCTAATCAGACCAATATGATCTCAGAAGGCTCTTCCATAGATCATTGGGCACAAATGAATACATTCCTAAGATTCAGACTCTTTCTTTACATGTCCTCTTTCAATTTACCATGACAATCTGCCTTCTTGAGTGGGGCTGAGCACCTTTTCCTCCTTGGGTCCCACCCTAGGCCAACCCAAGAGATTTACTCTCCCGGGTAAGGGAGAGACCACTTACCAACTACCCCAACTACCTTGATAGTGATGTCCATAGGGATTGATAGGTGAATTGCATGGTTCATTGCCCAAAATATATACTTTACTCAATGTTCCTAAGGTATTATGGATGCTTCTACTTCATCATCTATGTGGACATGCTTGGAAAGTATATTATCATGGTAAGTGAACTTATCCCTAGCATTCCAAGTTTCTCCATTTACTGTAACTGTTATTTCCACATATGGATAGTACAATGCCAACTGGTGGTGAAACTTGCTTTGATGTTGGTTGTCAGGCCAACATTAACTCAAGTAGCAGGGAACTGGTCCATGATCTGTTCTATCTCAGTCTCAGAGACTGCATTGAATACACAATCATCTATGAACAGAAATTCATGCATCAACTGTCCTTCCATTTAATCTTGGCTTGGAGCCTTTTGAAGTTAAATAATTTACCATCAGTGTGGTAGCTGACCTTAAGGCCATTTTAATCCTCGTTGAAGATATCGAACAACATGCCTGAAAACATTATGCAAAAAGAAAAGAGAGCATCCGGTCCTGCTTCATCCCATTGGTAACTGGGAAAATGTGAGTGTATCATCCATTATCCAGAAACTGTGCAAGAATGCTGTCATGGAGCAGGCACACAATACTGATGAATTTCTTAGGCAAACACTTACAGCTATGGTCTTCTACAAGCCTCCATGACTAACAGTCTCAAAGGCCTTAGTTAGATTGATGAATGTTATGTACAGACCTCTGTTCTGCTCCTGGCATTTCTTCTGGAGGTGTCAAGAAACAGACATCAATTCAACCATTTTTCAGCCCTTTCTGAAGTCACACTGACTCTCTGTAGATTTTCTCATTTGGTCTTCTATAAAGAAGAGGGAAGTTATAGTTGGAAATCTTCTATTTCTTTAAAGATCTATTTTTCCCCTGTAGCATAGGCATAGGCATTGTACCCCCAGAAACTCAAGCAAACTATTATCAGGGAAATTCCTTTGCTCCCTTAGGCCTTCCTGACTCCCAACCCAAAACACCTGACCTTGAAGATTACCCTCTTCTGATTGCCCCATTGAATTGAGATGGTCAAAGAGACACCTCATTCATTCATCCTCCAAATCACAAACCTCCTCCCCAAACTGTTGCTCCAGAGTCACATCCTCACTGCTGTAAAAGAATATAAAAACCCCAGAACTGAGGCATTCTGGGAGCAAACCTCCAGGTTGTTCCACTCATGCTGTCTTATTATTCTCCCAAAGAGCAGCTTTTGTAAAGATTGGATTTAGCTATCTCCTGATTGTAACAATGAAGATACTTAGTTCTTCCTTTATAGTGAAGCTAGAATTGTAAGCTACAATCTATTGTTAGATTTTGACTACAAAAAGGTGTTAAGTAACTACAAAAGGTGAATTTAACAAAAGAGGTGTTAAATAACCCAAAAATATATAATCTAACCAGAGAAGGTGAGAACTAAAGAATGAGCAGTCCTGGAGAAAATGGTCTGCTGTGATTGGTAGATGTGAAAATTTAGGGGAGGTGACACAAGAGAAAAAGATCTTTAAATAGAGAAAAAAAAGACAGTCACTGGGGCTTAGAGTGAAGGATGGAGGAGTGACTGGAAGACTAACACCCAGACTTCTTTTAGACTGTTAACATTAGTAAGTGAAAAGCTGATTTAGTGACCCTGCCTTTCTGGAGGCATAAAGCCTCCAGGAAAGGCCCAACTTCTTGAGATTGCCTTCCCTTGGCTGAGGCTTAGAAATTCTAACTGGTATCAGAAGAAGCTAGAGCTTTCTCTCTCTCTCATTCCTTAACATCTTCCTTCTATTGTAAATAAACAACCATAAATTCTATTTACTTTAGTAATTTATTTTGGGATTTAGAAATTAAATCCCTGGCAACCACATAATTAATATTATTCAGAATCCAACCACAATTTAATTCTAACACTTTCCATCCATGCTATTCCAACTAGGAGTCAGGCTTTCACCAATGCTGCCCCATGGTCAGATTCAGCATTACCTTCCAAATTAATAAATTTCTCTTTTTATTTTTAAGCCAAGCATTGGAGTCTTGTATTATATATATATATATATATATATGTATAAATAACCCTTACCTTCAGTCTTGGAATCAATACTGTGTATTGGTTCCAAGGCAGAAGAGTGGTAAGGGTAGACAATGGAGGTTAAGTGACTTGCCCAGAGTCACACAGCTGGGAAGTGTCTGAGGCCAGATTTGAACCTAGGACCTCCCGTCTTGAGACCTGGATCTCAATACACTGAGCTACCCAGCTTCCCTCTCAGAGTCTTGCATTCTTGCAAAAAGTATCCTTCCCGGACCCCAGGGGTTCACCTCTTCACCCCAGAACAGCATTATATTCAGTTTTTCTGGGAAAGTTATTATTGATGGCAAGCCTACATTTTTGTCTTTGGGAATATCACACTCCAACATCCACACTCCTTTATACAGATAGCTGCTAAAATTTGTATAATCCTAATTGTTACTCCTTGGACCTTGAACACTTTCTTTTGGAATGTTTACAGTATTTTTTCTTTGACCTGGAAGTTCTAAATTGGGGGTATAATAGTCCTAAGAGTGTGACTGCAAAAATGTGGGTTTCAAGACTGTGAATTGCCAAAACTGTAAAGATAATTTTAGTGTCTTGATTTTATATCAAAAATAAGTGGTCACCATGGGAAATTTCCCAAAATATGAAAATACCCAAGTCAGCTGGGTTTTTATGGAGATTTTAATTAATACAAATGAAGGAATTAAGGGAAGGGAGAGAGACAGAGTAAGAGGAAATAGTAGGAAAGGGCCTAGAGGCCTGAGCTTTAAGAGAGACTAGTCAGTCTTTTATCACTCACCACACAATTTTGTCCCAAGCAAAACTCTAGTGTTCAGAGAGACCCTCCAATTCAGCTTCCAAAGCTGACTAACAAACCAGAAACCCAGCTCCTTCCTTTTAAAGAGAATTTTCTCCTATGTCACCTCCCCTAAATTTTCACATCTACCAATCACAGTAGACGTTTTCCACAGGACTGACCATTCTTAATTCACATCTTCTTTTGTTCTCACCTTCTCTGGGTAGACTATATCTTCTAAGAATTTCACATCTCTTTGCTAAGCTTGCCCTTTGTAAGTTGCTTGACCTTTTAATGATTAATTTAACCTTTATAGATACTTAGCACCCTTTTGTATTAGATCTAATAATAGACCTAGCTTAGGTTTATTTTTGCTTCACTATAAGTATGAGTTAAGTACCTTCATTGTTCAATCAGGAGCTTACAACTTTATCTTCCCCTAAAGTATGCCTCAGTATGGGTGGAGTAATTTTAAAAGTTCTCAATACATTCCTGATCAAGTACCTCCATTGTTTAAATGGGAAATAGCCTTAACCAAATGTTCTAAGGTAGATTCTGAGCAGTTTTAAGATTCACAAGAGTTTTCATTTAGGACTTATTTTTTCCAGAGTTAATTTATTTTTCTATTTTTACTTTACCTACTGGTCCTGGGCAGTTTATTATTATGATTTCCTGAAATTTTATTTCTGAACTTTTTTTTTGCTGGTTTTTTTTTCAGATTTCTCCTTTATATATTTTCCAGAATTGTTGTTTTTTGGCTTTTTGGTTTTGTTTTGTTTTGTTTTTTAGGTCCTTTTTGCCTTTGGATTTTTTTATTGTCTTCTGATTTTTGGAAGAATTTGGACTTTGTATTAATATTTCTTGTTAACTCATGGGTTCATTTACTTCTTTTTGGTTCATTCTGTTTTTCAAAGAGTCTTATTTCTTAGAAAACTTTTCAACCTTTTGTATGAAGCTGTTAATTCTCTAAGTTTTTCCTTCATACCTATGAAAGTAAAGAGATTAGAGTCTTAGACATGGGCTCAGGAAGACTGGAGTTGAAATCCAAACCAAGATATTTACCAGCATTATGACCTTCAACAAAATATTTAATCTCTGTTTGCCTCAGTTTCCTTATCTGAAAAATGGAGTTAATAATAGACTACTTCCATTGGTTCTTGTGAGGACACAATGAGTTAAATTTGAAGAATGCTTTGTAAACCCTTAAGTTCTGATGCTAAATACTTATAAAATACTTTTAAACTCTTAAAATAACTATGGATTTATTTCTTCTAGGAGTTAACCACATGCCTGCACTTTTCCTTTATAGAAAGCTTTGGTTGTAAATATTGTGGACTCATTTCTCCCCTATATTTGTAACTTGGGCATTCCTGCCTCTATAATAGCTTTTTTATGGGAGTATTTTTTGTTGTTGTTAATTCAGTCTTCTAGCTTTACTTCCTGGATTGTATTAGGGTCAAGCTCTGCACACGACAGCGAGTGATATCTGGGCTTTATTTGGTCTTGGTTTGTACTCTCTAGTATATAACTGCTGCTTTCTCTGGTTATTCAATGTCTTTTAGGATTTCAGGAGTAAGACTTCCGGTCAAGATGGCGGCTTAGAGAAAGCTAAAGTTCAGATCTCCGGAAAACCCTTCCCGACCTATCTCAAACTATAAGCTCCTAAGGCGCCGAAATTCAAAACGATCAACAGCATAGACCCTGGGAATCCTCCTCCTGGACCTGGACCTGGATCAAAAGGTACGGCCCCCCTCAAAAGCCAGAACCCAAGATCACTCGGACCTAAGGGGTAGGAGCGCAGAGTACAAGGCTCCGGGAAGCCACAGCCCCACCCCCCTCAGAGAGCAGGGTCGTCTGAAACAACAGCAACCCTCAGGGCTGGCAAGACAGCCTCACGGGCCAGATTCTTCTATCCAAGTCTCAGTGAAAGTCACTGCCCTCGGAGCTCCGTGAAGCCACGGTCCCTTCCCCCGCAGAGAGCAGGGTCCTCTGAAACAACAGCAACTCTCAGGGCCCACAAAACAGCCTCACGGCCAGCTATTCTGAAGGCAACTTCCGGAAAGCAACCCAACCCAGTCCAGTCGAGGGGGCACCTTAGCAGCAGGGAAGCAGATAGAGCCTGGGGAGAGAGTGTGGCCCCCTGGTCCGACCCTTCCATTCCAGTTCCAGTGAAAGTCATTGCCTTAAGGCATACTCGGTTTAACCCAGGGAAAGCTCATAGAACCGACAATCTGCCCAGGACTAAAGCCTCTGAACACCACACAGAGATAAGAAAAGCTAATCCTCCCCATTCAGAGATGGCAAACTCCACAGAAGCACAGAAGCCCCAAAATCCCAAGAAAAATAAGAAGAAAGGGGCGACTTTGGACACATTCTATGGAGCCAAAATACAAAATACAGAGCAGATAGAAGATGATATACAAGAAAATGCTCCAAAACCTTCCAAAGGAAATGGAAACTCTCCACAAACCCATGAAGAATTTGAATCAGAAATGACCAAAAAGATGGAAGCCTTCTGGGAGGAAAAGTGGGAAATAATGCAAAAGAAATTCACGCATCTACAAAACCAGTGTGACCAAACTGAAAAGGAAAACCAGGCTTTAAAGGCCAGAATCAGGCAACTGGAAGACAACGATTGTGTAAAAGAGCAAGAATTAATAAAGCAAAGCCAAAATACCAAGAAATTAGAAGAGAACATAAAATATCTCACCGACAAGGTGACAGATCTGGAAAATAGAGGGAGAAGAGATAATTTAAGAATAATTGGACTTCCAGGATTTCAGGAGTAATTAAGTACAATGACCTGCTAACTTTCATTGTTCCCAAAGCAATCTTATCTTAAGTGAATTCTGATCACTACAGTATTTGTCTAAGTTTTATAGGCTCTTCCTTAGATTTGAGTCTTCACAATATCTTTGAAGACCTGTCCCTAATTGGAGTTCCAATAGACTACTGCTACCCCCAGTATCTGTCAGCCAGCTGAAAGGCTATGTAGGAGCAGAATTACAGGCTTCCCCTTGTTCAGAGCTCTCTGTTCTAGTCACTCAGCTTCAGGTCTTAGAACCAGGTTGGGGATGAAAAACCAGCTACATGTCCAGTAGACATCCTCAGAGCCACAGTTATTTCTTCTTCTTTTTTAAATTTTGTTTGGTCAATTTAGAATATTTTTCCTTGGTTACAAGAGTCATGTTCTTTCCCTCCTTTCCCCCCACCCCCTCCCATAGCCAATGCACAATTCCACTGGATTTTACATGTGTCCTTGATAAAAACCTATTTCCATATTGTTATGTTTGCATTAGGGTGATCATTTAGAGTCTATATCCCCAATCATATCCTCATCGACCCATATGATCAAGAAATCCACAGTTATTTCTACCTCTCAGCACAGGTACCCTCCTCAATCAGCACTAATTCTGTGACCTAGTTCTGGGCTTACATTGCACAGGTGTCCATTGGGTCCTCTCTACCCTCTGCTAACCTTTCTGGGTAGTCCACATGCCCAGACTTTGTTCTTTGTAAATATGCTGATGTGGGATGGAAAGCTGAATCCCTAAGTTTTCATCTTGGATCACTACTGGATATTTTGCTCTTTCTAGACTTTGTTGGAATGGTGTTGATGGAGTGTTGGGCTAAAGAGTTTTTCTACTCTTTCTTCTGCTCAGTGGCAAAACATTCTACAAATGTACTTGTATAATGACTCTTGCCTGCTCGTAGCTCTATTACCTATACTCTCATCACCTTATCTTAGAGCTGAGACTAGTTTTGCCTGGAATTGAGGGGCTGAAAAAAAAACTCTTAGATTCCCCATATTTTTGGGCTGTTTGGACCAAGTCACAAATGTACTAGAGATGTGACAATGGTCACATTAAATAAAACTATGCCCCTTGAGTGTCAAGTTTAGTCTTATTAGTCTCCCCATATCCTTGAATGGTATATATCAACAAGATATTTTTGTGATCATTTCTTTTCTCTTCTATTAAGGCTTCTGGGACTCTGTTACCTATTGAATAACCTTTGGTATTCTTGGTCTGGCCTTCAAGGCTCATCACAAAATGCCAGCAGCCTTTTCTAATACTTCTCCTGGCCATGCATTGTCTGTTCTGGCTGCATTGGCCTATAATCCACACTTAAAAACACATTTGACTTTTCTCACACTACGAACCTTGGCTTAGGTAGTTTCTCTGTAGAAAAAGAACAGTCTCCCTTCTCTCCTTTGACCTCTGGATTCTTTCCCATCCTTTAAAAAAAATTATTTTTTTAACCACCAGCACCAAAAAGAAACATTTAGAAAAACAAATGCATAAAAATTATGTGCTAAACTACACACTCCACATTGTTCACAATTTGCTTAAAGATGTGTAAATCATATATGTGTGTTAATATGCACTTCCTCTATTTTTGAGTTCCCTTTAGATCTAACTTTGATGCTTTTTTCTCTTAATTTTGTGATTGTTATTACTTTTTTAATGTATTCATGTTATATATTATTCTAACTCTTTTTTTCTTCCCTTTTCACCTCTTCATATATTCCCCTTATTTATCATTTCTAATGGCAATATAACCTATTACATTCAAATATCGCAGTCAATTCAGTCATTTTTCCCAGTCACTGCATTTGTAATTTCCAGTTATTTTATCATTATAAAGTTTCCATGAATATTTCCATACATACTGTGAAGTTTAAGTTTACTCCACTCTGCTTAGTCTTTAGAATTTTAGCAACCAGGAATGTATACACCCCCACTTAAGGATTAAGTGTCAGGGAGGAAGGCTTATGGCCCACGTTTGCTAGCAAGTGACAAATCAGAAACAACTGACTGAACCCATGGGCTGTCCAAAAGCCAAGTTTAAGCCACCATTTGTACATGTAAGATACAGGAAGTGATGTAAAGAACTGTCATTATATTTTGTTTCACTTCCTGTGAGAGGGACTTGGCCTTGGAACTCGACCATGGAGGAGCTTGAGTGTGAGATATCAGACTGCTTCCTTTAGATGATCACATGGTGAGTGATAAGGCTGAATCCCCTTTCTTTGGCTTTTCTAGAGGCAACAGCCTCTGGAAAGGCCTATCTCTTGGGACCCCCTTTCCTTGGCTTTTTCTGGAGGCAACAGCCTCTGGAGAGGCCCCTTGGCGGAGGCCTCTGAACTCCTGCCAGGTTCCGACCAGGCTGGGGCAACTGTCCTTCCCTTTTCACTCTCTCTCTCTCATTCTAAATTCTTCCTTCTATTGTAAATAAACAGTCATAAAATTCCATTCTGACTTGAGTATTTCATTGGGATTTAGAATTTAAATCCCTGGTGACCAATTAAAATATATTCAGACTCAACTCTTAACTTTTACCCCCTAACAGTCTGGCAACCATGAAGGGATAAGAAACTCATTTTTTTTTAAAGATAACATAGATAATTTTTTTAAGCCATGTTTCTCCTACCAAGGATTTTTACCCACCCCACCCACCCATTCTCGCAAACTGCAAGAGAACTAGAATTCTCTTTGGAACTGCTGCCTTTTTTCTTTCCCTGCTTTTTGCCCAGTTGCCCTCCCTATGGGCCTGGCTGTTTTCAGTTTGAGGACTCTTGCCCATCTGCTTGAGTTCCTCAAATCCTTGCTGCTGACTCTGGCGTTGTTGATGTTGCTTCCTCCAGCCCCAACCTTGATCACCCATCTGGCCCAGTCCTAGCCCCAGCCCCCAGCCTCCAGAAATCCTCCTCCTGATCTCCAGCTCTGCTCCTAAAATCGGCCTCTGACTGGATCTCGACCCCTACCACTGTTGCTGATTTCTGCCACTGAGAAGCTAGGAATCAGGGCAGATGGTAAAAAACTGGGGTGTTCTTTCCTTAGGCAACAATTAGCCTCCACATGGCAGGGGACCTGGGGAGGGGCAGGGATGAGAAGAAGGAAGAGACTCTTCCAAACAGGAAATTGATTACAAGCATGGCGTATTCTATGAGAGCAGTGCATTGCCTAGTTCAAACAGCTGTCTACCCTCTCAATAATGCCCCTTAAGGACTAATCTTAATAATGGGATCCCTAGGTCAGTGAACACCTCAATGTTTATTTCCATATTGATGTCTAAAAAACAATTCACAGCTATTCTAGAAGTTTAATATTAGACGTGTTTCTCTATGTTCCTATTAAAATTTAATTTGATCAACTAGGTCTGTCTGTTCCTTAAGTAGCAGATATTACCAGGACCATATTTAGCAAGATCAGTCCTTAGGCAGCAGATACAATCTGTTGCCAGGACCATACTTTTTCCACAACCAACTCTGTCTAGCTTGGTCATCTCCAGTGAAACTTTTGTTTCAATGCCACAACCTCTCAGGAGGGCAAGATTACCTCCATACCATAAGTGCTAAAGTAAGACATTTGCAGACTATTTATGCTTTCCACGCCATTGTTATCCCACCAGAACTGTGGTATTATGTGTATGCTCAAGCTTCGATCTACTATTAATCTCATGCAGGTGTGTCAGGGCTCTCTAATTATCATTTTTAACTTATCTAAGGTTCTATTCATCTTCTTAATTTCTTTCCTATTTATATTTTGGTTAAATATATCTAGTTCTGGGGAGGGGGGTTGGTTAAAGTTTCCTGCTATTACTATTTTGTTACCTCTTTCCATCTATGTCTCACTTAGTTTTTCCTTTAAAAATCTGGATGCTATGACACTTGGTGTGTATGGGTCCAGTACTGATACTATTTCATTCTTCATAGTACTCCTCCCCTAATATGATATAATTACCCTGTTAATCCCTTCCAATTACCTCCATTTTAGCCCCAACTCTGTCAGAAATAATTTCTCCTACCCCCATATTCTCTGGATCAGCTTAGGTATAGTATATTCTGCTCCAATCTCTCATCTTCACTCTATGTATTTCTCATTTTCAACATGTTTCTTGTAAACATCACCTTGTCAGATCCTGGTTTTTAATTAATTCCTTTTTGCTACCCATAGATTCATCCCATTTATACTCAATGTCATAGTGACTAACTGTGTATTTCTATTTGTTGTGTTTCTCCTCACTATTTGTCCCCCTCTTTTTCTTTCCAGCATATCCCTCCCCAGATGTCCAATTTCCTTTAACTAATACCTCTTTAATTCACAATCCTTTCCCCAAATCCTCCCTTATCTTCTCTCCTTGCTCTCCTAGTTCCAAACTGGACCACCTTTCCAAAGGTTACTCCCTTATAACTTCCCCCTTGCCTTTTAAACCTTATTCTATTCAACTTTCCCAAATTCCATTCCTTATTCCCTAATTGTGCCTTCCTACTTCTTGATTCCTTTATCCCCTGACTTTACCTCCCTGCTTCTTGATATGTACTACTCTCTAGGTATCCTTCCATCCCCTCCCTTTCCTTATCCCTTTGTCCTCCTTTCTCTCTTTTTAAAAAACTCTTACCTTCCATCTTGGAATCAATACTATGTATTAGTTACAAAGCAGAAGAGTGGTAAGGGCTAGGCAATGGGGGTTAAGTGACTTCCCCAGGGTCACACAGCTGGGACATGTCTGAGGCCAGGTTTGAACCCACAACCTCCCATCTTTGGGCCTGACTCTCAAACCACTGAGCAACCCAGCTGCCCCCTGTCCTCCTTCCTCTTAACCCACTCTTCCTTCTCTTAATTCTTCAACCCCCAAGGGAACTCCTGCTTCATCCACTATCCCATCTCCCTTCCCTCCTGTTTCTTTGTCTGTTAAAAAAAATTCAGGGGCAGCTGGGTAGCTCAATGGATTGAGAGCCAGGCCTAGAGATAGGAGGTCCTAGGTTCAAATCTGGCCTCAGACACTTCCCAGCTGTGTGACTCTGGGCAAGTCACTTGACCCCTATTGCCTAGCCCTTACCACTCTTCTGCCTTGGAGCCAATACACAGTATTGACTCCAAGAGGAAGGTAAGGGTTAAAAAAAAAATTCAGCCTTCTAATTGTGTATATTTTCCTTTCTCTATCCCAGGTCTGATAACAGTTGAGTTCTCTTACTCCAAGTCCTACATCCCCTCCTTTTCTTCTCTATGGCAGTTCCCCCACTCATTCCTCCTTCTTATGAGATAGCCAGCCATTCTAACCTACCTCCTCCTGGTCTAGTCTACTACCAAATCAACTCATTCCATCACATTCCTTCAACCTCAAGTCTTTGATCCATATTCAACCCTTCAAAATTCCCAGACAATAATGCCATTCCTAGGGACTGTAGGGGACATTTTCCCATACCAGAATCAAGCAATATGACTTTTTGGTTGCTTATGATTAATCTTACATTGTCTTTCTATGTTTAATCTAGATGAAATTTTCTGGTTTGTTGTGGTTTTTTTTTTCCAGGAATAGCTGAAGTTCCTTTCATTTGCTAAACATCCATTTGTCCCTCTTTTATAGTTATGCTTTTCTTTGCTGGATATATAATTCTTGGTTGTAAGCCCAATTCTTTTGTTCTGTGAAATGTTATGTTCAATGTCCTGTATTCTTTCAGTGTTGTGGCTGTTAAGTCTTGTGTTATTCTGACTGTGGTTCCACAGCATTTAAATTGTTTTGTTGTTGTTGCTTGTAGTATTTTCTTCTTGGAGGGGGGGGGGCGGCACATATAACTTAGCAATTATGTTCCTGTGCATTTTCATCCTCTGATCTCTTTGAGGTAATGATTGTTGGATTTTTTCAGTTTCTATTTTACCTTCTGTTTCTAGATTTTCTGGATAGTTTTCCTTGATTTCTTGGAGTATAGTGTCTAAACTTTTTCTGGTCATAACTTTCTGGGAGTCTAACTATTATATTGTTTCTCCTTGATCCATTTTCTATGTAGGTTTTTTTTTTTTTTGATGTTTCATATTCTTTTCTATTATTTCATCCTTTTGATTTTGCTTTATCATTTCTTGTGGTCTTAGGAAATTATTAGCTTCTCCTGGTACAAATCTACTTTTTGATACATTATTTTCTTCTCTAAGTTTTTTAATCTTTTTCTATTTGAGTGATCTTTCATAATTTTTTTTTATTTTCTTGCATAGCGCTTACTTCTTTCCAATTTTTCCTCAAACTCTCATTTGTTTTTTTGAGCTCTTTTCTAAGCTCTTCCAAAAGTTCTTTTTGAGCTTATTGCCATTTATTGTAATTTTTTGTTATATCTGAAATAGGTATTTTTACTTTGATGTCCTCTGAGTTTGAGCCAGATCTTCTCTGTCTCCATAATAACTATGAATAGTTGGACTCTTTCTCCATTGCTTGTTCATTTTACTTTTCTTATTTTCATTAAAGGCCAGGCCAATAGAATTAATTTACTTTTTTGCAGCTTTTATAATCTCAAGTTGGATGTCCACCTGGTCCCCACTTAAGCTCTAGTCTGTGTTTGACCTCAGATGCTCCAATGAGGGACCCAGTACAGTTCTGCCACTGTGACTGTAAGCAGTCACTCTGCCTCCCCCATGGCAGAAACCAGGGTCTCCATTCACCTGGTAGTGACCACAGTTGATAGGACCCCAGTCCTTCAGTAAACACAAACACATTTACCCAGGGTGCACCCTCCTCACTCCTTTTCTACCACCATAACCTTGGACAAAGCAAGTGTCCTATCTCTATATCTCAACCCTCTAAAGTTTCTTGTGTGTTAGCAACAAGTCTTGAATTCCTGCCTTTTGTGCCTGGTACCACCACTCTCCACCTCTAAGGTGTTCATGTGGGGTCTCTGGTGCCAGAGTTGAGGCCACAGTAGACACCATGTCTGCACCAGTAGATTTGAAATCCTGTAGTATCCTTCCATAGGAAGGCTCTCCAACCTCAACAAACAAGGAGAACTTGCTAATCCTGCCCTCCAGGGCTACTTTGTGGATTCTCTCGGTTTGCTCTGTTGTCCCTAGAGCCTATCTGGGACTGAGGGCCAAAAAGTCAAAAACCTTCCTTAGTTATCCTTGGCTGTTCTGCTTGGCTAACTAACTACTCCTGCCTATTTTTGCTTCTTTTAGTTCCCTTTTATGGCATTATTTTTGGGTTTTGTAGGCCACTTTAGAAGGGCAAGAAAGCTTTAAATCCTACCCTGCCGTGCCTCCCCATCCTTTAAAACAACATTCAAGTGATGGCTCTTCTATAAAACCTGATGTGATTTCTGATCACAATCTAAATGGAATGGACTTATCCTGTAAGGTCTTCTACAACACTTTATTTTGTAGTGTTGACGTGGAAACTAGAAACCCCCAAACTTGTAGCCTAGTGAGATCTGATGATCCCCCAGTTTAGTTGAAGGTGAAGACCTCAAGTTTGACCTTATCATATGAGTTTCCCCTTGAGGGAAAAGCCCATAGACCATAAAGTAGTATAGGGGAAGATGACTAATCCCATCAGGTGTTAAGTACCTCTTTTGTCTCAGTGGTTTCTCCCCTTAGGCCAAAGTCCTTTACCAACATAGCCCAGCCCTTGGCTGGATCTTTCTCTTTTGTGTCCATTGTAAAGCTCCAGTTTCTATTATTCCAGTCTAGGACTCCTCATTTTCCTTGTTACCATTGTAAAGTCAATCAACTATACTCTCTCATCCTCAGTCTTCAGTTCCCCAAAAAGAGTATATAAGTTCCCCAAATTCTTTTGTCCTTTGCAGTTATCATCTCACTAGATGGCCCTTCCAGGAGTTCAGTGACCAAAGCTGGATTTGTAGCTCACAGTCTTTGGGTAGGCCTAATTTAGCTCTGAACTCTTCTCCGTAACTAAAGAGTGGCTTTTTCTGACTATTTAATAATTCTGTGTTGTTTTTTTTCCAGTTTAACAGTAGCCATCATCTCAATATACATATCAATATCATGTCATATTGTGTCTCAATTATGTGTGTTTGGGTCTGAGCCTTCTACTAGACTGTAAGCTTCCTGAAAGGAGGAATGGGAGTCTTGGCTGAACCTTGTATTTCCCTCAATGCTTAGCACAGTGCTCTGTACAAAATGGGTACTTAAATGAATGTTGAATAAATGAACTTGTATTGGGCATGACAGTTTCTAAGACAATTATAATAGGCAGGGACATTGGTCTTCATTTCTACCAAGGACAAAATAACAGTAAATGGATTGAATTCATTCCAAGTTTGACCACATTCCCTAGAGTCAGATTCTTTCTTTCTTTCTTTCTTTCTTTCTTTCTTTCTTTCTTTCTTTCTTTCTTTCTTTCTTTCTTTCTTTCTTTCTTTCTTTCTTTCTTTCTTCTTTCTTTCTTTCTTTCTTTCTTTCTTTCTTTCTTTCTTTCTTTCTTTCTTTCTTTCTTTCTTTCCTTCTTTCTTTCTTTCTTTCTTTCCTTCTTCCTTCCTTCCTTCCTTCCTTCCTTCTCTCTTCTTTTTCTTCCTTCCTTCTTTCCTTTTTCTCTTTTTCTTTCTTTCTTTCTTTCTTTCTTTCTTTCTTTCTTTCTTTCTTTCTTTCTTTTTCTTCTTTCTTTCTTTCTTTCTTTCTTTCTTTCTTTCTTTCTTTCTTTCTTTCTTTCTTTCTTTCTTCCTTCCTTCCTTCCTTCCTTTTTCTCTTTCTCTTTTTCTTTCTTCCTTCCTTCCTTCCTTCCTTCCTTCCTTCCTTCCTTCCTTCCTTCCTTCCTTCCTTCCTTCCCTTCCTTCCTTCCTTCCTTCCTTCCTTCCTTCCTTCCTTCCTTCCTTCCTTCCTTCCTTTTTCTCTTTCTCTTTTTCTTTCTTTCTTTCTTTCTTTCTTTCT